>NC_069499.1:599085483-599329215 GCF_027579735.1 Bombina bombina | reverse complement strand
CCCCACCTCTCTTTTGCTCTCTCTCTCCCCTCTCTTTTGCTCTCTCTCTCTCCCCTCTCTTTTGCTCTCTCTCTCACCCCTCTCTTTTGCTCTCTCTCCCCTCTGTTTTGCTCTCTCTCACCCATCTCTTTTGTTCCCCCCCTCCCTTATGCTCTCTCTCCCATCTCTTTTGCTCTCTCTCCCCCTATATTGCTCTCTCTCCCCTCTCTTTTGCTCTCTCCCCCTTAATCTTTTGATCTCTCTCTCCCTCTCTTTTGCTCTTTCTCCCTCCTCTCTTTTGCTCTCTCTCCCTCCTCTCTTTTGCTCTCTCTCTCACCCTCTTTTGCTCTCTCTCCCCCTCTCTCTCCCCTTCTCTTTTGCTCTCTCTCCCCCTTCTCTTTTGCTCTCTCTCTCCCTCACCCCTCTCTCTTCCCCCCTTTTGTTCTCTGTCTCTACCCCCTCTCTTTTGCTCTCTCCCCACTCTCTTTTGCTCTCTATCACCCCTCTCTTTTGCTCTCTCTCTCTCCCTTTCTTTTGCTCTCTCTCCCCACTCTTTCACTCTCTCTCCCCCCTCTATTGCTCTCTCTCCCCCCCTCTTTTGCTCTCTCTCCCTCCTCTTTTTTGCTCTCCCCTCTCTTTTGCTCTCTCCACCTCTCTTTTGCTCTCTCTCTCCCCTCTCTTTTGCTCTCCCCCCCTCTTTTGCTCTCTCTCTCCCCTCTCTCTTGCTCTCTCTCTCCCCTCTCTTTTGCTCTCTCTCTCCCCTCTCTTTTGCTTTCTCTTACCCCTCTCTTTTACTCTCTCCCCTCTCTTTTGATCTCCCCCTTTTTTGCTCTCTCTCTCCCCTCTCTTTTGCTCTCTCTCTCCCCTCTCTTTTGCTCTCTCTCTCCCCTCTCTTTTGCTCTCCCCCCCCTCTTTTGCTCTCTCTCTCCCCTCTCTCTTGCTCTCTCTCTCCCCTCTCTTTTGCTCTCTCTCTCCCCTCTCTTTTGCTCTCTCTTACCCCTCTCTTTTACTCTCTCCCCTCTCTTTTGATCTCCCCCTTTTTTGCTCTCTCTCTCCCCTCTCTTTTGCTTTCTCTCTCCCCTCTCTTTTGCTCTCTCCCCTCTCTTTTGCTCTCTCTCACCCTTCTCTTTTGCTCTCTCTCACCCCTCTCTTTTGCTCTCTCTCACCCATCTCTTTTGCTCCCCCCTCCCTTATGCTCTCTCTCCCACCTCTTTTGCTCTCTCTCCCTCTTCTTTTGCTCTCTTTCCCCCTATTTTGCTCTCTCTCCCCTCTCTTTTGCTCTCTCCCCCTTAATCTTTTGATCTCTCTCCCCCTCTCTTTTGCTCTTTCTCCCTCCTCTCTTTTGCTCTCTCTCCCTCCTCTCTTTTGCTCCCTCTCCCCTCTCTCATTTGCTCTCTCTCTCCCCCTCTCTTTTGCTCTCTCTCTCTCCTTCCTCTCTTTTGCTCTCTCTGTCTCTCCCCCCTTTCTTTTGCTCTCTCTCTCCCCCTCTCTTTTGCTCTCTCTCTCCCCCTCTCTTTTATCTCTCCCTTCTCTTTTGCTCTCTCCCCCTCTCTTTTGCTCTCTCCTCCCCCCTCTTTTGCTCTCTCTCCCTCTCTTTTGCTCTCTCTCTCCCCTCTCTTTTGCTCTCTCTCTCCCCCCTCTCTTTTACTTTCTCTACCCCCTCTCTTTTGCTTTCTCTACCCCTATCTTTTACTCTCTCTCTCCCCTCTCTTTTGCTCTCTCTCTCCCCTCTCTTTTGCACTCTCTCTCCCCTCTCTTTTGCTCTCTCTCACCCCTCTCTTTTGCTCTCTCTCCCCTCTCTTTTGCTCTCTCTCACCCCTCTCTTTTGCTCTCCCCCCTCCCTTATGCTCTCTCTTCCACCTCTTTTGCTCTCTCTCCCTCCTCTTTTGCTCTCTCTCTCCATCTATTTTGCTCTCTCTCCCCTCTCTTTTGGCCTCTCCCCCTTAATCTTTTGCTCTCTCTCCCCCTCTCTTTTGCTTTCTCTCCCTCCTCTTTTGCTCTCTCTCCCTCCTCTCTTTTGCTCTCTCTACCTCCTCTCTTTTGCTCCCTCTCCCCCCTCTCTTTTGCTCTCTCTCTCTCCCCCCCCCTCTCTTTTACTCTCTCTGTCTCTCCCCCCTTTCTTTCGTTCTCTCCCTCTCTCTCTCCCCCCCTCTCTTTTGCTCTCCCCCCTCCCTTATGCTCTCTCTCCCACCTCTTTTGCTCTCTCTCCCTCCTCTTTTGCTCTCTCTCCATCTATTTTGCTCTCTCTCCCCTCTCTTTTGGCCTCTCCCCCTTAATCTTTTGCTCTCTCTCCCCCTCTCTTTTGCTTTCTCTCCCTCCTCTCTTTTGCTCTCTCTCCCTCCTCTCTTTTGCTCTCTCTACCTCCTCTCTTTTGCTCCCTCTCCCCCCTCTCTTTTGCTCTCTCTCTCTCCCCCCTCTCTTTTACTCTCTCTGTCTCTCCCCCCTTTCTTTCGTTCTCTCCCTCTCTCTCTCCCCCCCCCTCTCTTTTGCTCTCTCTCTTTCTCCCTCTCTTTTATCTCTCTCTCCCTTCTCTTTTGCTCTCTCTCCCCCTCTATTTTGCTCTCTCCTCCCCCTCTTTTGCTCTCTCCTCCCCCTCTTTTGCTCTCTCTCCCCCTCTTTTGCTCTCTCTCTCCCCTCTCTTTTGCTTTCTCTCTCTCCCCCCTCTCTTTTGCTTTCTCTATCCCCTCTCTTTTTCTTTCTCTACCCCGTCTCTTTTGCTCTCTCTCTTCCCCCTCTCTTTTACTCTCTCCCCCTCTCTTTTGCTCTCTCTCTTTCCCATCCCTTTTGCTCTCCCCCTCTCTTTTGCTCTCTCTCAACCTATTTTGCTCTCTCTTTCTCCACCTCTCTCTCCCCCTCTCTTTTGCTCTCTCTACCCCCCTCTCTTTTGCTCTTTCTCTCTTTCCGCCTCTCTTTTGCTCGCTCACTCTCCCCCTCTCTTTTGCTCTCTCACTCTTCCCCTCTCTTTTGCTCTCTCACTCTTCCCCTCTCTTTTGCTTTCTCTCCCCCCCTGTCTCTTGCTCTCTCTCCCCCTTCTTTTGCTCTATCTCCCCCCTCTTTTGCTCCCTCCCCCTCTCTTTTGCTCTCCCCCCTCTTTTGCTCTCTCTCTCTCCCTCTCTCTTTTGCTCTCTCTCTCCCCCCTCTCTTTTGCTCTCTCTCTCCCCCCCCCTCTCTTTTGCTCTCTCTGTCTCCCCCCCTCTCTTTTGCTCTCTCTCTCCCCTCTCTTTTGCTCTCTCTCTCTCCCCTCTCTTTTGCTCTCTCTCTCTCTCCCCTCTCTTTTATCTCTCTCTCCCTTCTCTTTTGCTCTCTCTCTTTCTCCCTTCTCCCCCCTCTCTTTTGCTCTCTCCCCCCTCTCTTTTGCTCTCTCTCCCCTCTCTTTTGCTCTCTCTCTCCCCCTCTCTTTTGCTCTCTCACTCTTCCCCTCTCTTTTGATCTCTCTCCCCCTCTCTTTTGCTCTCTCTCACTCTCTCTTTTGCTCTCTCTCCCTCCTCTCTTTTGCTCTCTCTCCCTCTTTTGCTCTCTCCCCCCTCTCTTTTGCTCTCTCACCCCCCCCCTCTTTTGCTCTCTCTTCCCTCTCTCTTTTGCTCTCTCTCCCCCCTCTCTTTTGCTCTCTCTCTCTCCCCCTCTCTTGCTCTCTCTCCCCCTCTTTTGCTCTCTCTCCCTCCTCTCTTTTGCTCTCTCTCCCTCCTCTCTTTTGCTCTCTCTCCCTCCTCTCTTTTGCTCTCTCTCTCCCTCTCTTTTGCTCTCTCTCTCCCCCCCCTCTCTTTTGCTCTCTCTCTCCCCCCCCCCTCTCTTTAGCTTTCTCTCCCCCCTCTCTTTTGCTTTCTCTACCCCCTCTTTTGCTTTCTCTACCCCCTCTCTTTTGCTCTCTCTCTCTCCCCCCTCTCTTTTGCTCTCTCTCTTCCCCCCCTCTCTTTTGCTCTCTCTCCCCCCCCCCTCTCTTTTGCTCTCTCTCTCACCCTATTTTGCTCTCTCTCCCCCTCTCTTTCTCCCCCTCTCTTTTGGTCTCTCTCTCACCCTATTTTGCTCTCTCTCCCCCTCTCTTTTGCTCTCTCTCTCCCCCCTCTCTTTTGCTCTCTCTCCCCCTCTCTTTTGCTCTATCTCCCCCTTCTTTTTCTCTCTCTCTCCCTTCTTTTGCTCTCTCTCCTCCCTCTTTTGCTCTATCTCCCCCCTCTTTTGCTCTATCTCCCCCTCTTTTACTATATCTCCCCCCTCTTTTACTCTATCTCCCCCCTCTTTTGCTCTATCTCCCCCCTGTTTTGCTCTATCTCTCCCCTCTTTTGCTCCCTCCCCCTCTCTTTTGCTCTCCCCCTCTTTTGCTCTCTCTCTCTTTTGCTCTCTCTCCCCCCTCTCTTTTGCTCTCTATCCCCCCTCTCTTTTGCTCTCTCTCTCTCTCCCCCTCTCTTTTGCTCTTTTTCTCTCCCCCCTCTCTTTTGCTCTCTCTCTTTCTCCCCCTTCTCTTTTGCTCTTCCCCCTCTCTTTTGCTCTCGCTCTCCCCCTTTCTTTTGCTCTCTCTCTCTCTCCCCTCTTTCACTCTCTCTCTCCCCCCTCTTTTGCTCTCTCCCCCCTCTCTTTTGCTCTCACTCCCCTCTCTCTTTTGCTCTCTCTTTCTCCCTATCTTTTGCTCTCTCTCCCCCCCTCTCTTTTGCTCTCTCTGTCTTTCCCCCCTCTCTTTTGCTCTCTCTCTCTCCCCCCTCTCTTTTGCTCTCTCTCCCCCCTCTCTTTTGCTCTCTCTCCCCCCCTCTCTTTAATCTCTCTTTCTTCTCTTTTGCTCTCTCTCTCTCACACACCCTCTCTTTTGCTCTCTCTCTTGCTCCCCCCTCTCTTTTGCTCTCCCCCCCTCTTTTGCTCTCCCCCCCCTCTTTTGCTCTCTCTCCCTCCTCTCTCTTTTGTTCTCTCTCCCCTCTCTTTTGCTCTCTCCACCTCTCTTTTGCTCGCTCTCTCCCCCCTCTCTTTTGCTCTCTCTCTCCCCTCTCTTTTGCCCTCTCTCACCCCTCTCTTTTGCTCTCTCTCACCCCTCTCGTTTGCTCTCCCCCCTCCCTTATGCTCTCTCTCCCCCCTCTTTGGCTCTCCCTCCTCTTTTGCTCTCTCTCCCCCTATTTAGCTCTCTCTCCCCTCTCTTTTGCTCTCTCCCCCCTAATCTTTTGCTCTCTCCCCCTCTCTTTTGCTCTCTCCACCGCCCTCCTTTGCTCTCTCTCTCTCCCTCCCCTCTTTTGCTCTCTCTCCCTCCTCTCTTTTGCTCCCTCTCCCCTCTCTCTTTTGCTCTCTCTCACCCCCTCTCTTTTGCTCTGTCTCTCCCCCTCTCTTTTGCTCTGTCTCTCCCCCTCTCTTTTGCTCTCTCTCTCTCTCTCTCTCTCTCTCTCTCTCCCTCCCCCTCTTATCTCTCTTTCTCTTCTATTTTGCTCTCTCTCTCTCACCCCTCTCTTTTGCTCTCTCTCTTTTCCCCCCCCCTCTCGTTTGCTCTCTCTCCCCTCTCTTTTGCTCTCTATCACCCCTCTCTTTTGCTCTCTCTCTCTCTCTCTCTCCCCTCTTTCACTCTCTCTCTCCCCTCTTTTGCTCTCTCTACCCCCCCTCTTTTGCTCTCTCTCCTCCTCTCTCAACTCCCACACAGTTCTCCGGAGTGTCGGGGCTCCGCTCCGTAGATTTTACTTGCCTCAGCTGCATTACAAAAGTATCCAAAATTTCTTCAATTGGGTATCAATTAGCTCTTCTCCATAACCCCGTTGTAGAAATCTGGTCCTCATCTTCAAAAGTTGTTGTTTGGCTCGTGTAGGATCGCTGTTATTCCGCACTACATGTTTAAACTGCAATATTGGGAGATTCTTTTTATGCTAATTGATACCCAATTGAAGACATTCTGGGATCTCAAACAAGAGGATACCCTGATGACAAGAAATATTCAACAAATAGAAAACAGGGTGTCTTTTTTGACCACCTATTCTGTTGATAAGAAGGACCTCCCGACTGCTGTATGAATATTGTGAGCATGGACACTACTCTCCCTTTTACCAATATGGGACCTCCAAGAGTGGGCTTTAGAAAATCAAGATCTATCCGTGACACTTTGGTTAAAGTGGATCCAGTTGAAAGCTATAAGAAATCAACGTGGCTGAATCAACCTAAATGGGGATGTTACAGATGTCTTGGATGTACCACTTGTAATGGACTCAGTAATACCAAGACATTTGTACACACCCAAACCAACAAAAAGTACACCATCAGACAAAGGGTCACATGTACAACGGAGTACATTGTATACTTATTACATTGTCCCTGTGGACTATTTTATGTAGGCAAGACTTGACAATTTATGCACCCGTATGGCCAACCATCGAGCAGCTATTAGGCTTCCATTCTCAAAAAGGAGTCTGACCAACCGGTCGCAAGACATTTTGCGTTAGCTGGCCATAAGGTTGCAAACTTAAGATATGTAGTTATTGATCATGTCCCTAGACTTAACAGGGGAGGAGACAGAGCCAAATTACTTTTGCAGAAGGAGTCCAAGTGGATTAATACCTTAAATACTCTTGCTCCTAGAGGCCTTAATGCAAATCTAGATTGGCACTGTTTCCTATAATGGTTATTGTATGTATGTTGATAGCTAGCCAATTGTGATAATTTTATTGATATGCTTTGCTAAGTCAGACACTAGTATAAATATTACTATGTAGTGACCTTTTTATAGATTGGATTATATATACAATTGTCTATTAATTAGAGGGACCATCTAATGGTGCACATATAGATGTGATATAGGGATTTATTATTCTCTCACAGCATAGTTGCTAGTCCTCTTTAATATATAATTACAATATGTCGCTAGCTGCCTTCGCTATATTTTCTATATCACTGTTATTGACGTTAATCGCTACTAAGTGTCTGTCAAATATGATCACTTGTTTTGCAGTTTTGCACTAGGACACGAGTTCCGGTCGCCATGGCAGCCAACAGACCTGTGCAGTGGTGCGGGGGACATGCCGTGGTAACTTCCGGTTTTTCACTGGTGTTGGTGGAGGGGTAAGTCTATTTAACTTTGCTATTTGTTATTATTTTTGTAAGGTCTGAGGACAGGGTTAGTCTCCCCAAAAGGTCACCCAATTATGTATTAAATATACTGTTCTTTCAAGTCCTGGCTCACTGTTATAGGATATATATATGTGTGTGTGTGTATATGTATTTATATATTTACAGGACATGCAGTATATACACATAAATACATATGTATATATATATATATATATATATATATATATATATATGTGCATTGGAGCCCATGAAAAAGCATATTTATGAAATATTCATATTTAACTATATTTACTGTAAACATTTCACATTCCAATGTTCTGCACATAGCAGAATATGTTATATGTATTTATAAATCGATATTCCTATATATATATCTGTATTTATCTATACCTATATATATATATATATATATATATATATATATATATATTAGTGGCACGCTAACTTTTGCGCTCAAGCGATATCAGGTTTTTTTCTTCATTTTGCAAGCAACGGAAATAACATGCATATTAAAAGTTAAAAGTAAATGTTGGGTTAGTAGAACTGAAATCCTCACGTAAAGGGTAGTGCGTTAAAAAAAAGTTGAACTAAACTCAACATAAATACATTCAAAATTACAGTTGCACTCTTATAAACACTATCTGATAAAAATTTGTTACATAAATATTAAAAATTTATGAGTTTAAAAGGTATACGGTATGACAAGGTGTTTGACTGCAAAGGGCTATAACATATACATGTCAAAATATGTGTATCTATCTATATATATAAACTTATATGTATAGATGTGTGCAGATATGTAGTTATGTATGTGTTTTACTGTATATGTACAGTGAGGGAAAAAATTATTTGATCCCCAGTCTATAATTTTAATGGTAGGTTTATTTGAACAGTGAGAGACAGAATAACAACAATAAAATCCATAAAAACGCATTATAAAAAAGTTATAAATTGATTTGCATTTTAATGAGTGAAGTATTTGATCCCCTGTCAATCAGCAAGATTTCTGGCTCCCAGGTGTCGTTTATACAGGTAACAAGCTGAGATTAGGGGCACTCTCTTAAAGGGAGTGCTCCTAATCTCAGCTTGTTACCTGTATAAAAGACACCTGTCCACAGTCAATCAGAATCAATCAGATTCCAAACTCTCCATCATGGCCAAGACCAAAGAGCTGTCCAAGGATATCAGGGACAATATTGTAGACCTACACAAGGCTGGAATGGGCTACAAGACTATGGGCAAGCAGCTTGGTGAGAAGGTGACAACAGTTGGTGCGATTATATACACAAAATAACTGTCAATCTCCCTCGGTCTGGGGCTCCATGCGAGATCTCACCTTGTGGAGATTCAATGGTCATGAGAACAGTGAAGAATCAGCCCAGAACTACATGGGAGGATCTTGTCAATGATCTCAAGGCAGCTGGGACCATAGTCACCAAGAAAACAATTGGTAACACACTACGCAGTGAAGGACTGAAATCCTGCAGCGCCCGCAAAGTCCCCCTGCTCAAGAAAGCACATGTACATGCCCGTCTGAAGTTTGCCAATGAACATCATAATGATTCAGAGGATAACTGGGTGAAAGTGTTGTAGTCAGATGAGACCAAGATTGAGCTCTTTGGCATCAACTCAACTCGCCGTGTTTGGAGGAGAAGGAATGCTGCTTATGACCCCAAGAACACCATCCTCACTGTCAAACATGGTGGTGGAAACATTATGCTTTGGGGGTGTTTTTCTGCTAAGGGGACAGGACAACTTCACCGCATCAAAGAGATGATGGGCGGGGCCATGTACCGTCAAATCTTGGGTGAGAACCTCCTTCCCTCAGCCAGGGAATTGAAAATGGGTCGTGGATGGGTATTCCAGCATGACAATGACGCAAAACACACGGCCAAGCAACAAAGGAGTTGCTCACGAAGAAGCACATTAAGGTCCTGGAGTGGCCTAGCCAGTCTCCAGACCTTAATCCCATAGAAAATCTGGAGGGAGCTGAAGGTTCGAGTTGCCAAACGTCAGCTTCAAAACCTTAATGACTTAGAGAGGATCTGCAAAGAGGAGTGGGACAAAATCCCTACTGATATGTGTGCAAACCTGGTGGCCAACTAAAAGAAACGTCTGACCTCTGTGAGGTTTTGCCACCAAATACTAAGTCATGTTTTGCAAAGGGGTCAAATACTTATTTCACTCATTAAAATGCAAATCAATTTATAACTTTTTTGAAATGCGTTTTTCTGGATTTTTTGTTGTTATTCTGTCTCTTACTGTTCAAATAAACATTAATAAAATTATAGACTGATCATTTCTTTGTCAGTGGGCAAACGTACAAAATCAGCAGGGGCCCAAATAATTTTTTTCCCTCACTGTACATATTTATGCATTCAGAGTCGCAGTGTCAGGTTAGCGCAGATGAAGAATTGCTCATCTTACATTGCATAATTGAAATATTACATATAAAATATATAAAAAAAATATAATTTTTAACAATTCTACATACTGTAAAAAAATAATAATATATATACATATATATATATATATATATATATATATATATATATATATATATATATATATATACTTCGGATTATTTAGCAATTTTACAGTATGTATAATTGTTAATAGTAATTATTTTTTTAATATTTTATATGTAATATTTCAAAAACGTTATGTCAGATTAGTAATTCTTCATGTACGCATATTTTACATTTCTATGTTTTTCACATAGGAAAAAAAATTATTTTTATATTTAAATATGTATTTCTATATATGTGATACTGTTCATATAAAATAGATATCTATACCTATATATCTACAGGAATATATATACAGGTATAGGTATATACATATATATATATATATATATATATATATATATATATATATGTATATATATATATATATATATATATATATATATATATATATATATATATAATTATATATTTACAATAAAAATGACATTATTCTGTATGTGAAGAACATGCAAAACATGCAAAATATTCATAGCTCCTGTCAAGTTCTTCTGCTCTCTCCATTGATTTCTATGGGGAAAATACTTTAACGCTGTCGCTATATTTGGTTAGCACGCATCGGGGGCAAACTTTTTACTTTCAACTTGTAATACATTGCGTGGAAAAAGCTTCTAGAGAAGTTTACACTAAATAGCTTACCACTTATAATCTGAATCTTAATTACTCAAACTCTTTATAGCAATAATATATTTATATTTTGTGTCTGTATTTCAATTGTGTAAAAGTTTTAAACTATTGTTTATTTGAGCTACTTTTTATATTTTAGTAAATTAGGAAACAAAAGTGATAACTGAGTATGAATAAAAACTTTAATGAACATCCAAGGAATGCTCACTGCAGTAGGCAAAAGGTTTTTGTTTTGAGGTCTTGAGGTCAAGTCTAAAGATCTTATGAATAGTGTGTTTTCTGATGGATTGGAATACCACTACTGAATCCACTAAATGCAAATATTAGTTAAGGTAATACTTTTGGGAGCCACTGGTGAACCAAGTGATAACTGTTTTTTCTTCTATTGAATTGGAATGGCATAAGATTTGAAAAGCCAATGTAAAGCCATGCAAAGCACATCACATGGAAAATCTGAGAGATTGGAAAGGGTGACAATTAATTCTAATATAATGATAGTAATAACAATCAGCCAGATTAAGAGCTAAATGCCCTTTTAAGAGCAATGCCCAAGGTTTATTTAATTAGGGTTTTTATTTGGGGGGGTTTGGTTGTGTGGGTGGTGAGTTTTACTGTTGGGGGTGTTTGTATTTTTTTTTACAGGTAAAAGAGCTGATTTCTTTGGGGCAATGCCCCACAAAAGGTCCTTTTAAGTGCCATTGGCAGTTTAGAGTAGGCTAGGGTTTTTTATTTGGGGTTTTTTTTTTATTTTGATAGGGCTATTAGATTAGGAGTAATTCTTTTTTATTTTTGATCATTTCATTTTTTATTTTGTGTAATTTAGTGTTTATTTTTTTTCCAATCAGCCAATAGGATTGAGCTTGCATTCTATTGGCTGACTGGAACAGTTATTGGGTGGGTTTTAGTTTTAGGTTAGGGCTTTGGGCTGCAATAGAGCTAAATGCCCTTTTAAGGGCAATGCCCATCCAAATGCCCTTTTCAGGGCAATGGAGAGCTTAGGTTTTTTTTTAGTTAGGGTTTTATTTGGGGGGTTGGTTGTGTGGGTGGTGGGTTTTACTGTTGGGGGGTTGTTTGTATTTTTTTTTACAGGTAAAAGAGCTGATTTATTTCGGGTAATGCCCTACAAAAATCCCTTTTAAGGGCTATTGGCAGTTTAGTTTAGGCTAGGGGTAAGACAGGTTAGGTTTTATTTTACAGGTAAATTTGTATTTATTTTAGCTAGGTAGTTAGTAAATAGTTAATACCTATTTAGTAACTTTTCTACCTAGTTAAAATAAATACAAACTTGCCTGTAAAATAAAAATTAAACCTAAGCTAGATACAATGTAACTATTAGTTATATTGTAGCTAGCTTAGGATTTATTTTATAGGTAAGTATTTAGTTTTAAATAGGAATTAATTAGTTAATGATAGTACGTTTTATTTAGATTTATTTTAATTATATTTAAGTTAGGGGGTGTTAGGGTTAGGGTTAGACTTAGGTTTAGGGGTTAATAAATATAGTATAGTGGCGGCGACGTTGGGGGCGGCAGATTAGGAGTTAATAAATGTAGGTAGGTGGCGGCGATGTTAGGGACAGCAGATTAGGGGTTATTAATATTTAACTAGTGTTTGCGAGGCGGGAGTGTGGCAGTTTAGGGGTTAATATGTTTATTATAGCGGCGACAATGTCCGGAGTGGCAGATTAGGGGTTAATAAGTATAATGTAGGTGTCGGCGATGTCGGTTACGGCAGATTAGGGGGTTAATAAGTGTAAGATTAGGGGTGTTTAGACTCGGGGTTCATATTAGGGTGTTAGGTGTAAACATAAATTTACAAACAAATTGGTATGGCGTGGCGCTAACAAAGCTTAGAGAATACTAGAAGAATAAAGTGATGTGCAGCTCAACTGAGAAGGAAATTGATTCTAAGTAACCAGTGTAAACAAGCAACGAATGTTGCCAATCCTGTTGTGTGTATCTAGAAACGGGGGAGTATAAATAAAGAGCTATTTGATAATATGTGAGATAATATATATATGTAATGGTAGTATTGTGAAAAAAAAAATAATAATAATTGGTATCGATATTGTGAGAAAATAAATGTACCAGTAGTTTTGCGAAAAGATAAATTGATATTGATAGTTTTAGTGAATATATGTAACAGTAGTATTGTGAAAAAATTAATTGATAGCGATAATTAAGGTGAAAAATGTTTATGTAACCAAAATAGGAATAATATACAAAAAACTAATAGGATGCCGGCATCAAATAAAGTTAATTAAAACAATGTAGTACAATTGATTAAACAAAACAATGCATAACATATAAAAATACATAAAATTATGAGAATAAAAGTGTCAAATTTATGATAAAGTGCTAAAGTTCATAGTGCTTATTTCAGCAATTGTCCGTAACTGTGCTAACAGTAATAGCCACGGGTAAAATGTTTAGACTCCATGTTAATGTTTACAATGTTACCATGACTCCAGATGAAAACGGCCTCAGCAGGCAGGAGTATCTCACTAGCGTTTAACGGACCCAATTTGAGCAGCTAGGAGTTAACAGTTGTTAGACCGAAAAAGACAGCTCCCGATGTTGGAGATGTAACACAGGTAGATACTGGGACCAAGGTGTTTGCTGGCAGCTACGTTGCAAGTTCTGGCTGTACCTCTAGGTCCTACTACCTGTTCCGGTGTTGAAGGTCAGGTTCCAAATTATAAATGTGGATCGTGTGTAATCCAAAGTTGGAAATGTTTGAGTTTAAGTGTCTTTAGACAAATATTTGAGTAAATAGATCGTGGGTAAGGAATTACGCATATGGAGACCACTTTGAGAAATTTAAGTGGCTCGATGCACCTCACCTACTATTACAGTTTTGTCAAAGAATCAGGAAGGAATAAGCAAGGAATGAGCAAATCTACACGTTTCAGCCCTGTAGGCCTTTATCAAGATCATAAAACATAAATTTAGTTTCCCCATAGGAATCAATGGGGCTGCGTTACTGAGCTTTACGCTGCTTTTTTGCAGCCGGCTCTCCCCATTGATGTCTATGGGGAAATCGTGCACGAGCACGTACAACCAGCTCACTGCTGACTTAAGCAGCGCTGGTATTGGAGTGCGGTATGGAGCTCAATTTTGCTCTACGCTCACTTCTTGTCTTTTAACGCCGGGTTTAGGAAAACCTGTAATACCAGCGCTGTAGGTAAGTGAGCGGTGACAACGTGCAAGTTAGTACCGCACCCCTCTTACCGCAAAACTCCTAATCTAGCAGTTTGTATTTATTTTAGCTAGGTAGTTATTAAATAGTTCATAACTATTTACTAGCTAGTCTACCTAGTTAAAATAAATACAAACTTACCTGTGAAATAAAAATAAAACCTAAGCTAGCTACAATATAACTATTAGTTATATTGTAGCTAGCTTAGGTTTTATTTTACAGGTAAGTTTGTATTTAGTTTAAAATAGGTATTATTTAGTTAATAATTGTTAAGTTTAATTTAGCTGTATTTTAATTATGTTAAAGTTAGGGGGTGTTAGGGTTACGTTAGGGTTAGGTTTAGGAGTTAATAAGTTTATTATAGCGGCGGTGTGGGCGGACAGCCGATTAGGGGTTAATAATATTTAAATAGTGTTTGTGGTGTGGGAAGGCGGTGGTTTAGGGGTTAATATGTTTATTATAGTGGCGACGATGTCGGCAAGCGACAGAATAGGGGTTAATACATTTTTTAAATGGCAGCGATGTCCGGAGCGGCAGATTAGGGGTTAATAATTTTATTATAGTATTTGCGATGCGGGAGGGCCTCGGTTTAGGGGTTAATAGGTAGTTTATGGGTGTTAGTGTACTTTGTGACAGTTTAGTTATGAGTTTTATGGTACAGCTTTGTAACGTAAAAATCATAACTACTGACTTTAGGTGGCGGTACGGATCTTGTCATTTTAGGCTGTACTGCTCACTTTTTGGCCTCACAGCAAAACTTGTAATACCGGCGCTATAGAAGTCCCATTGAAAAAGGACTTTTCTTAAAGTGCGGTACTGACATTGCGTGACGGCCAAATAGTGTGCGGTACAGCTATTCTGACAAGACTTGTAATACCGGCGGTAGGGAAATAGCATCGTTATGGGCCATAACGATGCTTTTTCACTCATAACGCCAAACTCGTAATCTAGCTGAATGTTTTTATTATGTAGCACTTTTTTTTTATAATGAAAATGTTTAATTTTGCGTAAAATCTGATTAACACAATGTACAGCACCAAGCCCGACCTGAGGGTTACAGAATTCAGTCGGGAATAGGTGCAATCATATCCGCATTTCAACATTTTACATAAGTATGGTAACAATTATAGTTCCTAAAAGGGAGGGGTAGGGGAAGTAGGATAAGGGAAAAGAGGTACAGGAAAACACATTTATTATTGAATTCCCTTTAAGAGAGGTGAATAGGTTATTCAATGTACTAACTTCGGAGTTCGTTCCACAAGTCTCAATACTAAGATGGGTGTAAATATGGGTCAGACAGGGAGTAAGGTGCACACCCTCACCAACCAGTGAACCAGTGTTTTACCAAGCTTGGGGGGGGGCATACATGTCAGGGCCCTCTGAAGGTAAATGTCTACTGAAGAGGCAAGGGGAATCTACCAGTAACAAGGACAAGGTCTCGTTAGTCCTCTGGAGGGGTATCGCTATAGGCTAAGAAGGGGAAGGTCTGTTAGCCATGCCAGTCTGGGAAGTCAGCGATACTATAGTCAAAGGGGACCCCCCACGAGTATACAGTGAGAAGGGCGGACCATGACCACCCTCCCAAATCCTAGGGAAGGAGTAAAAAGGGGGGGAGGTAACAGCCGATACTCAGTCCCAGGGATCAGTGATGAAGGGCAGGAGGTCCGGGAGAGCACGGAGAGAGCTCAACCCTCCCAGCCTCTCATAAGTCAGGTGGTAAGTTATACGTCTTGGTGACTAAATGTTTTGGTTTTCATGAGAGTTTCCCAGGGTTCCCAAATCTGGGCATATGCCCCCATTTGTTTTCTGGCTAGATACACCCCCCCCCCCTCCATAGACCTGAGATATTCAACCACATCTAGCAAATCTCTCCACCTAGGAGGCTGGAACTTTTTCCAATTCTAGCTATTAGAGGTTTAGCAGAGAGAAGGATGCAAATCAATAGGGATTGACTCTGAGGAGGGATTGGCGGGATGCCGACATGGAGCAGTCCCATGGAGGGAAGGGTGACATCTGAAAGGCCCAGACTGGTGCAGAGGCGTCTCATCCAGGACCACTAGACCGCAAGGCGAGGGCAATCCCACCATATATGTAAAGGGCTGCCTCTTTCCCCGCATCCCCTCCAGCACATCCCAGAACATGGGGGTAGAACTTTTGTAATTTGGTGGGCACCAGATTCCATCTTGTCAGCAGTTTATAAAAGATTTCATACATCATCACACAGTGTATGGTGGTCCTGGTAGTGGATATGGCTCGCATCCATTGCTGAGGTGTATACTCCCTTCCCAACTCTCTTTCCCACGCCAAAGTATAGGTGGTCTGGAAAGACGAATCTTCGTCTACGAGACATTGATAGTGGGAGGAAAGAGGCTTGTGAAGCTGAAGGTTAGCTTCCCATCTAGATTCCCATACAGTTAACTCTCTGGGTATCTCTGAGAGAAATCCCCAGGCTCTGAGCAGGGATCTCAATCTGGTTAAGTTAAAATGAAGTTTGGGCGGAAGTTCTCTCATCACTATCAGATCACCCTGGCTCAGCAAACTGTCATTGTCATAGAAGTCACTAATTGTTTGTATTTGCAAAGTTCTCCAAGTCCCAACGTGAAAGTTCGGGAGGGTTAAGAGAAGGCTCACAACCCGATGGATTGGTGATGGATGGGGAGGCTATTTTATTGCAGTTGCGCAGGCGTGTCCATGCCATTCTACAGTCCCTCGTGATTAGATTAGAAATAATGGGCTGCTGGAGTCCATGGGCCTCCATCCATAGGAGGTCTTCGAAGTTCATATGGGCCAGGAGGGAAGCCTGTTCCAGGTCATGCCATCTTGTCTGGGGGAGCCCGGCCCCCCACGCAGATGCATGAGTGATCATTGCTGCCTCGTGATAGAGTCTGATATTTGGAAGGCCAACCCCTCCTCTCTCTACCAATCTATGAAGGACATGAGTAGATACCCTCGGCCTCTCACCCCTCCACACGTAGTTAGAGATCAACTGTTGAAAGCGGAGGAGAATGGGCCGTTGGACCAGGAGAGGTAGGCAGCGAAAAAGATGAGTGATTTTTGGGAGTATCATCATCTTGACAGTGGCCACTCTTCCAAGCTAAGAGACCTCCTCATATCTTTTTGACCTGAGGAGGGAATCCACCTCACTCAGCAAGGGGGAATAGTTATCTGTAATTATTGTGTTCTTATCATGAGAGAGGTAGAATCTGAGGTGTTTGATCCCCTTGGTTGACCACCTGAAGGGGTAGTTGCTTTGGAGTCTTTGAAGGTCTCCGGAAGGGAGTCCTATAGAGTATGCTTCAGTTTTCAACACATTCATTTTATAATAGGACAAAGTACTGAAGAGGTCCAGTAGGGCAAAGAGGGGGGAAGAGAGGTCACTGGATCTGACAAGAAGATTGTGAGATCATCAGCAAAAACAGTGAGTTTCTGCTCTGAATCATGAATTGTAAGGCTTTGGATCTCCCTCCATTGCCTGATAGCAGCCGCCAAGGGTTCTATAGACAGAGCGCAGAGAATAGGGGAGAGCGGGCAACCCTGCCTTGTTCCATTTGTAATCAAAACGGATGGAGAGGATAAGACCACACCTGGCACCCTGGCTGAGGGTTTGGAATAAAGCACACCTATGGCCTTACAAAGTGTCGTTGGTAGGCCAAAAGTTTTCAGGGTCAAGAACAAGTAGTCCCACCTCACCCTATCAAACGCTTTCTCCGCGTCGACCGACAGGGTGAGAAGTGGGAGGCCCATGTCAGCAGATTCAGTGTATAGATTTAAGAGCCTGCGGGTGTTATCAGAGCCTTGTCAGCCTACCACAAATCCCACTTGATCCAGGCGGACCAATGATGGGACATGGGCTGCAAGTCTATTGCCCAGTACCTTCGCGTAGACCTTAATATCAACGTTTATGAGCGATATAGGTCTGTAGCTTTCACATCGGGATGGATCCTTCTCTTCCTTGGGGATAGTGAGGATACTAGCCTCCAGGAATTCCCCAGCAAGAGACCCCAGGCTCCCCACCTCATTGGAGAACCTTATGAGGATTGACGCTAATTCAGGGGCATAGATCTTATAAAACAACGCTGTGATGCTATCTGGTCCTGGGGCCTTACCGGACTTGAGAGATCGTACCGCAAGGAGGATCTCCTCACCACTGAGAGGGAGTGCAAGTTCCATCTCCGCCTCTAGGGAGAGACGCGGTAGGTTAAGTGAGTTCAGGAAGTTCTGGATGTCTACCATGCTCATTTTGGGTATATCAGGATTTTCACTCAAAGTGTATAGGGATCTGTAATAGTTTGTGAAGGCTATACCTATGTCTTTGGGGGCGTAAACAGTGCTACCCCCTGTCTTAATGGCCAAAATACGTCTCTGCTGAGTTTGGTAGCGAAGTTTGCTTGCAAGTAGTCTATCAGCTTTGTTGCCTTTGTAATAATAAAGCTGCTTTAGGTGAAGGAGGTTAGCCTGGACCTTTTTGTTTTCCCTCTTATTAATTTCCTCGCGTATTTGTCCTACCTTCTGTGAAAGTAGGAGGGAAGGGTGCAATTTGTTATTTATTTCCGTTTCCCTCAGCTCCGCATAAAGCTTGGCCAACTGGGCTTTATTTTTGTCTTTAGACTGGGCTGTTCTGGATAAGAAGTAGTCTCTCATGTAGGCTTTAAAAGAAGCCCATAGAGTCGCCGTGGTAGTATCGTCTGTATCATTGAGTGTGAAGAAGTCTCCAATGATGCACACTATCTCTGGGGATTCAATATCTGACATAAAGTAGTCCGGGAGCCACCACAGCGGGCAACTTTCCAGGCAAGAAGTAACATTTTGCAACCACTAGGTCGTGGTCCGACCAGGGGCAGGGTCTGATGTCAGAGGAGATGAAGGTATCCAAGGTCCAGTTATCGCAGAAAATAGGATCAATTTCGATATTAGGAGTTGTGAGGGCTCGAATAATGTGTGAAGTCCCTTTCACTTGGTGATAAACATCTCCAAATATCATGGAAGTCACACTTCTATCCTGGGGGCAATTGTCAGGTTATCTCTTATCTAGGGAGGGGTTCCAGACCAAGTTGAAATCCCCTCCAATAATCAGATGTCCCCTTTTTACTTTCTCGATGCGCTCCAATGTGGCGCGGAGAAAGAGGATCTGTTTAGTATTGGGAGCATAGATAGAGACCAGGGTACACAAGACCCCATTTAGTTTGCATACCATGATTAGGAATCATCCCTCTGGGTCAGACTCCCTGCATTCGATGTCACACTTGACTGCTCTATGCACCAGGACCGCAACACCTCGCTTTTTCAATGAATTTAGCGGTTTTGCATACTGGGAAATAAGATGAGTTATTGAAGAAGCTGGTACCTTCCTGCCAGTGAGTTTCCTGCAAGAAGACAATGTTAACTTTGTGCTGAAGGAGATAACGGGTCAAGAGGCTTCTTTTTGTGGGCGAGTTAAGGCCTTGGGCATTGAGCGTCACAATTTGTAGGGGAAGAGTCTTGTATGACTGCACCACCTATCTGGAGCCAAAAGGGGGGGAGAGTAGGATTATGGGGCAGTTATAAAAAGTCTGAGAAGCCAGGAGGGTAAAATCGGTTCACACTTTACTGGACTAGTCAGAGGCTGTGAAGAATATGTCACCGTCGCTAGTAGGTGTAAGTTGGTTAAGGGATCAGAAGGGGGATGTTTTAGTGCTCTTATTTCTATGGTTTCCTGTCTTAGTACTCTCTTGTAGTAGGGGATTGAGGGAACAGGGAAATGTTAGGAAAAGGGGGGAAAGTGCTATATCGTCACTTTCACTGTGAGTGACCTTGAGAACTCTAACAAGAGGTCACAACTCAAAATGAGTGGGGGGAGCTAACATAATAGGCCGTAGCCCTGCTAGACCCTGGGGTCTAAGTATGAAGGGGCAACCTAGGTTGCCTCTTAGTCTAATATGGTTTATTCTGGTATCTCACCAGGGGGGATCAACGAAAGGGAGTGTGTCAAGTTCAAGGGTGTGGGATTCAGAGGCTATAAGAAGGGGTAGACGGTCTGGTACCCTCCACAAGAGGACACCTGGAGGCACCAATTAAGTGGGGGTCAGGGCCTCTGAATTACAGGAAGGGAAAGCAGGAATGCAGCATTATAAACTTAACACTTCAAACAGTTTAAAACAGTCGAACAAACATATTAACAACCACATAGGTTGTCCAGGAAGTCAGGACAAGCCCTTGACACTCACACCCATATCCAGATGTCTCCCTCATCCCCCCCACCCCCCCCCCGACACAGGGCAGCGGTATTCCATACCAATATCCCGGGCAATGGGACTTAGTATCACCTATGTGGGAGGGGACAGGGGGGGAGAGAGAGGGAAAAGGGAGAAGGAGGGAATTATAAGTGGGGAAAGGGGGAAGGGAAGGGTAGGGAGAGAGGGGTGGGGAGGCAGGGAGGGGGGAAGGGGAAGGAGGAGAAGGGAGGGAGGAAGAGGAGAGGGCTGGAGGGGGTCAAAGCCTCTCCTCCCTCTTTACCCCAGGTCGCAGTCCCCTGGACTAAAATAAGGTAAGTAGCTTACTGCCGAGTAGATAATAGGAAGCACAGACCTCCGTTCGGTTTAGGAGGCAGACTCAGATGCTCCGCTCTCACAGCACCTCCGCTCCGGATCCAGAAGTGCAGAGGGGGAGGCAAGATGGCATCTGTTCGCGCCACTAAGTGTAGTATAGGTGTCCCCAGGCTTTCCAAGTGCGCTCCGCTGATTACAGGGGGGTCTGTATCATCAAAGAGGGTGTCGATCCGGGATCGGGAGTTGCGGTGAGTCTTCAGACAGTGGGAGATAGAGAGGCTTCCTTCCCAGCCTAGCCACCCGGTTATGGAGAGTTCACTTCTTCTGTACCGGCCTCAAACTTTCACCCCTGGTTCTGCAAGAGTCATGACTCCGGAGTGGAGCCCCAACCCTCCAGAGTCATTAGTAGATAAAGAGATCTGGATCAGTCGTTTAGTGCTTGGTGTAGTAAGATGCTTCCCAGGGTAGTTAAGCCCCAGCTGGGACATCAGGTTCGGCTCAGTTGTGCCCTTAAAAAGTCCAGATATAGAAAGAACTCCCATCTACTGATAAACTGGGTAGTAGTTGAGCACTTCAGAGGTCAATCAGATTCTACTTTGAAGTGCAATTAAGCTAATAATTGATGTTTATCTAATTATCTTAATGGAGCTCACATGAAACGCTGCCACTCAGCTTGCTCGTTAGCTCCACCACGTATGTAGCACTTTTATCCTTAAGGCTTACCAAAAGCACGGTAAGAGACCACAATCCATTAATCCATTATGTAAGACTAGTTTCCAGTGAGGTGGGAGGGGTTTTGTGGAGCTCTTGGGGTTTGTGAATCTTTGCCTCCACCTAGTGGCAGAGAACATTAATTCCCAGGAGCAATGTATTGTAGACTCTGTATGAAAGAAATAAAGATGAGGAGGCAGATAGCAAAATGAGGTATTCTCTCCCTAAAAGAGCATATGCATAAATATATCTAAAGGAATACTTTCCCATGCATTTTAAACTCTGCAGCTGGTATAACTAGTATTTAGAACACATTAACCGATTTTATAGTGCACTGTCCCTTTAAGTGAGACATATTTAAAGTGAAAGTAAATTTTCTGCCTAAACATTAATGCCATCCATTAATCTTATAAACCAGTATGTAGTCGCTAACATTCAGCTAGATTACGAGTTTTGCGTTATGAGGGGTGCGGTGCTAACTTGCAGTTTATTCTCACCGCTCACTTACCTGCAGCGCTGGTATTACAGGTTTTTAGCAACCCGGCGTTAACAGGCAAGAAGTGAGCGTAGAGCAAAATTAAGCTCCACACTGCACTCCAATACCAGCGCTGCTTAAGTGAGCGGTGAGCTGGTTATATGTGCTTGTGCATGATTTCCCCATAGACATCAATGGGGAGAGCCGGCTGAGAAAAAGTCTAACACCTTCCAAAAAGCAGCATAAAACTCAGTAACGCAGCCCCATTGATTCCTATGGGGAAACAAATTTTATGTTTACACCTAACACCCTAACATGAACCTGAGTCTAAACACCCCTAATCTTACACTTATTAACTCCTACTCTGCCGCCCCCGACATTGCCGCCACCTACATTATACTTATTAACCCCTAATCTGCTGCTCCAGACATCACCGCCACCTAAATTATACTTATTAACCCCTAATCTGCTGCCCCAACATCGCCGACACCTACATAATATTTATTAACCCCTAATCTGCCGTCCCCAACGTCGCCGCCTCTATTATATATTTATTAACCCCTAAGTCTAACCCTAACCCTAACACCCCCTAACTTAAATATAATTAAAATAAATCTAAATAAAATTCCTATCATTAATCTAAATTAGTTTTTTTTAGTTAGGGTTTTATTTGGGGGGTTGGTTGTGTGGGTGGTGGGTTTTACTGTTGGGGGGGTTGTTTGTATTTCTTTTTCAGGCAAAAGAGCTGATTTCTTTGGGGCAATGCCCCACAAAAGGCCCTCTTAAGGGCTATTGATAGTTTAGTTTAGGCTAGGGGTTTTTTTTTATTTTGGGAGGGCTTTTTTATTTTGATAGGGCTCTTAGATTAGGTGTAATTAGTTTAAATATCTTGTAATTTGTTTTCTATTTTCTGTAATTTAGTGTTTGTTTGTTTTTTTTAATTTAGCTAATTGTATTTAATTTATTTAATTGTATTTAATTTAGGTAAGTTATTTAATTGTAGTGTAGTGTTAGGTGTTAGTGTAACTTAGGTTAGGTTTTATTTTACAGGTAAATTTGTATTTATTTTAGCTAGGTAGTTAGTAAATAGTTAATAACTATTTAGTAACTATTCTACCTAGTTAAAATAAATACAAACTTGCTTGTAAAATAAAAATAAACCCTAAGCTAGATACAATGTAACTATTAGTTATATTGTAGCTATCTTAGGGTTTATTTTATAGGTAAGTATTTAGTTTTAAATAGGAATAATTTAGGTAATGATAGTAATTTTATTTAGATTTATTTAAATTATATTTAAGTTAGGGGGTGTTAGGGTTAGATTTAGGTTTAAAGGGTTAATAAATTTAGAATAGTAGCAGCGACGTTGGGGACGGCAGATTAGGGGTTAATAAGTATAATGTAGGTGGTGGCAATGTTGGGGGCAGCAGATTAGGGGTTAATAGGTATAATGTAGGTGGTGGTGATGTCAGGAGCGGCAGATTAGCGGTTAATAATATTTAACTAGTGTTTGCGAGGCGGGCGGGCGGCGATTTATGGGTTAATATGTTTATTATAGTGTTTGCAATGTCCGGAGCGGCAGATTAGGGGTTAATAATTTTATTTTAGTGTTTGCGATGCGGGAGGGCCTCGGTTTAGGGGTTAATAGGTAGTTTATGGGTGTTAGTGTACTTTTTAGCACTTTAGTTATGAGTTTTATGCTACAGCTTTGTAGTGTAAAACTCATAACTACTGACTTTAAAATGCGTTAGAGGGTGTACCACTCACTTTTTGGCCTCCCAGGGCAAACTCGTATCCCGGCGCTATGGAAGTCCCATTGAATAAAAGCCTTTACGAAATTTACATAAGTTGATTTGCGTTAAGGCCAAAAAAGTGTGCGGTGCCCCTAAACCTGCAAGACTCGTAATACCAGCGGGCGTAAAAAAGCAGCGTTAGGACCTGATAATGCTGCTTTTTCACCTTAATGCAAAACTCGCAATCTAGCCAATTGTTTTTTTTTTCATTTCTTTCTTATTTTTGGATATAATCCTTATTTTTTTATCACATACGTTTTTTTGTGATCCTCCGCTCATTTCCTGTTTTTTCTATTTCACACGTAAGAGCGGTCCCACCTGCTCTTACGTGTTCTCTGTGCGCGCTCTAGTGAAGCCTCCTTTATTGCGCATGTGTAAAAATACGATCTCTGAACGTCAATAAGTTTAATAGTAAGGAATAAAAAAATTGATTAATTAAACTTAAACTAATTTTAGATGTACTTTGCGCTGCGGCATAGGGGTGCATGATAGTTTATTTTTCCTTTAAGGCAAAGTGCTTGTTTAATGCTATAACTTTAAGACATGAGAAAAAAACATTTTCAGACATACTATTAGACAAATGTCTTAGCAAATCATCATCTTGGTATCCATGTTAATAGAAATATAATTGTATGAAAAATTCAAAAGCAGCACTTGTAAATTATACAAAAATCTAGAATATTCACTGAAATGCATTTGAAGAGCCAAATGCCACATATGAGAAATGCAAAATAAACTACTTTTATATAACTGTCACCTCATAATAGAAACAGCAGGAAATAGACCATAAAAGGGATGTATCTGACAGAGAAAGATTAATAGTTCAAGTACTTAATGAAAATTCAAGAAAACGACCGTAAATTCATCAGAGATCCATTGTACTTAATAAAAACTGACAAGTTCTATAGAATAGAGTTATACTCAAAAGAGAAGTTATTTATAATTGTCTAAACTATCATAAATCTTAACTATCTTAACTGAAGGACAAAACTGTAATTATGTTGTTTACTTACATCTGGAAGAACACATGTTCTCTTGTGATCATTTTTATGTACCATGATAATGAAGTGTTAGTCACACTACCAACAAAGTGCATATAATAAACCGCTATATTCTACATCATGACCATGGAACATGAATTGTTAAAATATCATCCACTAATATTAAACAAAATCACAAAGCTCTAAAAGTTAATCATGCACTCATTGGCGTCTGCAGACATTTTTCGGAGCTATAGGGCATGCTAAAAAAGTTTTGGCCACGTTAAAATATTTACCATCTATCTGTAATACCAGATTGAGTGCTATTCTTTGCACAAGGTCAGGCAGAAGATAATGCACACGGCAATTGTTCTCCACTTGTAATCCAGCCCTATGGGCGAGATTACATATACGGCGTAGGCTTCAGCGCAACTGCCTAAGTAAAAACAAAAATAGTTTAAAGTCTAGCCCGCCTCCCAAAAATAAACCCGACACGTCAAAACCCCTATATCCGCCATCCCACCACATCGCAACTAATAATAAGTGATTAACCCCTAAACCGCCACCCCCCCACAATGCAATATACCTAATAAAGTGATTAACCCCTAATCCGCCAACCCCCACATTGCAAAGTACATAATAAATGTGTTAACCCTTAATCCGCCATCCCTCCACATTGCAAACTACCTAATAAATGTTTTAACCCCTAATCTGCCATCCCCCCACATCCCAAACTACCTAATAAATGTAGTAACCACTAATCTGCCATTCCCCCACATCGCAAAGTATCTAATTATTATTATTCTTTATTTATTAACAACAGCACTGTCCATGGGTACAAAGATAAAGTACAGTACAATTCAATATAAAAGACACCAGACAAAGTTTATCAAACAAATACAGGGGGAATTGAGGGTCCTGTTCCTGTGGGAATTTACAATCTAGATGGGTAGGAGGGTGAGAAACAGGAGGTGGGGACTGCAAAGGTGAGAATGATGTTAGTGTGGAGTTAGATGAGAGCAGCTATTAGGCAAGTGGAATTAATTTGTTACTGATTAGGGGATAGGCTTCCCTGAACAAAAAGGTCTTTTGGGAGCGTTTAAAGGAGGAGAGGTTAGGGGAAAGTCTGACAGCTCGAGGAAGTGCATTCCAGATGGTTAGTGACGCACGAGAGAAGTCCTGTAGTCTAGCATGGGAGGAGGTGATGGTAGAAGATGCAAGGAGCAGGTCATTGTTGGATCTTAGGGGGCAGGCTGCAGTATATTTGTTGATGAGTGAAGACAGGTGGGGGGGCAGCATTGGTTAGGGCTTTGTAGGTCAGGGTGAGAATTTTTAATTTAATTCTGCTGTGAATGGGGAGCCAGTGAAGGGACTCGCAGAGGTGCAGCAAATACACAGAGTCGGGAGAGGTGGATTAGCCTAGCAGAGGCATTTAGGATGTATGGAAGAGGAGAGAGGCGGGAAATTACCAGGGAGTGGATTAGCTGTTTAGTAGTTTCAGCTTCATTTTGTAGATATTGCGTAGGTAGTTGTGACAGAATGAAGAGGGCAATTGGATGTGGGGTATGAAGGACAGATTGGAGTCAAGTAATTACACTATTAACCCCTAATCCGCCAACTCCCAGAAGGCAATCTATTTATTAACACTATTAAACCCTAAACCGCCAACCCCCACAAGGCAATCTACATAATCACCTATTAAGACTACCTTACTAATAAATTAATTAAAAATTACCAAAAATAAAAAAATCCTACCTTAAAATTAAAATAAAAAATCCTAACATTACATACAAAAAATCTAATATTACAAAAAATAAAAAAATCTAAAAATACAGAAAAAAATAAACGAAATTATCCAAAATATTTTTTTTAAACCTAATCTAATACCCCTAATAAAACAAAAAGGACACCCCAAAATAAAAACACCCTCTAATCTAACACTAAACAAAAAATTGCCCTTAAAAGGGCCTTTTGTAGGGCATTGCCCTGAAGCAATCAGCTCTTTTACCTAAACAAACTACTAATTAACCCCTAACAGTAAAAACCCCCACCCACCCAACCCCCTAAAATAAAAAGATCTACCCTAAAAAAAACTAAGCTACCCATTTAAAATAAAAAAAATCCTAATCTAAAAAAAAAACTCACCCAAAAAAAACAAACAAAAAAAAACCTAACACTAACCCCAACATAGGTACTCACCATTCCTGAAGTCCGGAGGTGAAGGTCTTCTTCCAGGTGGCTCCATCTTCATCCATCGCGGGACCATCTTCTTTCTTCTTGCCGGAGGTGCAGAGCGGTCTTTGCCAATCAGCGGATCCGGAGCGCTGGTCCTCCTCAACGGCAGCGGTTTTCAGCAGAGGCGGTGTAAAGGGGTACCTTGCATTCAATCTTCTGTGTGCAGCGGACAATCGCATGAAAAGGAGCCTCTACGTAGCTGAAGACCGCCGCTGCTGAAGACCGCTGCTGCTGAGGAGGACCAGCGCTCCGGATCCGCTCATTGGCGAAGACCGCTCTGCACCTCCGGCAAGAAGAAAGAAGATAGTCCCGCGATGGATCAAGATGGAGCCGCCTGGAAGAAGACCTTCACCGCCAGACTTCAGGGGCGCGATCCGATATAGATCGTAGTTTGCGGCGCAAGCGAGGGAACCCGCGTCGCCCGCAGTTTCAGCTCGCAACTCAAGCTATCCCATATACTGCGCCGTCAGATGCTAAAGTGCCGTAAGTCGGATAAACCAGCGATGTCCAGAAATCTGCGCAAGTACAAATTTCTGGCGTCGCCAGTGACTTATGGCACGTTAGAAACTGCCGGCGCCTACAAAACCTGACTAAAGTCTAAATCACCCGCACTGTCTAACACGCCTCCATAACATAGCCCGACACGTCTAACCCTTTATCCGCTATCCCCCCTCACTATCCTAACAATAAAATATGTATTAACCCCTAAACCGCCGCACCCGGAGCCCGCCGCAACCTAATAAAATTATTAACCCCTAAACCGCCGCCAGCTATATTAAATCTATAACCCCCCTAAAGTGAGCCCCTAACACCGCCGCCATCTACCTTACCTACCCCCTAATGTGAGCCCCTACCCAGCCACTATCTATTGTAAAATTATTAACCCCTAATCTAATCCCCCTATACCGCCGCCAGCTATATTAAATTATTTAACCCCTGAAATACTAAACTATCCCTACCACTAAACCTAAGTCTAACCCTACAAATAGCCCTGAAAAGGGCTTTTTGCGTGGCATTGCCCCAAAGTAACAGCTCTTTTGCCAGCCCTTAAAAGGGCTTTTTGCGGGGCATGCCCCAAAGAATTCAGATCTTTTGCCAGCCCTTAAAAGGGCTTTTGGCGGGGCTTTGTCACAAAGTAAACTGCTCTTTTGCCTACAATCTACATCCCCCTACACCGCGGCCACCTATAATAAATGTATTAACCCCTAATCTAATCCCCCTACACCGCCGCCAGCTATATTAACTATATTAACCCTAATTATATTAGGGTTAATATAGTTAATATAGTTATTATATTATATATATTAACTATATTAACACTAATTATATTAGGGTTAATATAGTTAATATCGTTATTATATTATATATATATATAAAGTATTATAACCCTATCTAGCTCTAACATCCCTAACTAAACTCTTATTAAAATAAATCTAAAATTAATATTATTAATTAAAATATTCCTATTTAAATCTAAATACTTACCTATAAAATAAATCCTAAAATAGCTACAATATAATTAATAATTACATTATAGCTATGTTAGGGTTTATATTTATTTTACAGGTAAATTGTTAACTATTTTAACTAGGTATAATAGCTATTAAATAGTTATTAACTATTTAATAGCTACATAGTTAAAATAATTACACAATTACCTGTAAAATAAATCCTAACCTAAGTTACAAATACACCTACACTATCAATAAATTAAAGAAACTACAAATATCTATCTAAAAATACAATTAAATAAACTAAACTAAATTACAAAAAAAAACAAACACTAAATTACAAAAAATAAAAAAAAGATTACAAGATTTTTAAGCTAATTACACCTATTCTAAGCCCCCTAATAAAATAATAAAGCCCCCCAAAATAAAAAAATTCCCTACCCTATTCTAAATTAAAAAAAGTTCAAAGCTCTTTTACCTTACCAGCCCTTAAAAGGGCCTTTTGTGGGGGCATGCCCCAAAGAAAACTGCTCTTTTGCCTGCAAAAAAAACCACAATACCACCCCCCAACATTACAACCCACCACCCACATACCCCTAATCTAACCCAAACCCCCCTTAAATAAACCTAACACTACCCCCCTGAAGATCTCCCTACCTTGTATTCACCCAGCCGGGCCGAACTCCTCATCCGATCCGGGCAATGTCTTCCAGCAAGCGGCAGTGAAGTCTTCTTCCATCCGGGCGATGTCTTGAAGCAAGCGGCAGAGAGTCTTCTTCCATCGGCGATGTCTTCAAGCAAATCGGCATCTTCAATCTTCTTTCTTCGCTCCTACGCCGCGGAGCATCCATCCGGCACGACGACTTCCCGACGAATGAGGTTCCTTTAAATGACGTCATCCAAGATGGCGTCCGTCGAATTCCGATTGGCTGATAGGATTCTATCAGCCAATCGGAATTAAGGTAGAAAAATCTGATTGGCTGATTGAATCAGCCAATCAGATTCAAGTTCAATCCGATTGGCTGATTGGTTCATTCGTCGGGAAGTCGTCGTGCCGGATGGATGCTCCGCGGCGGAGGAGCGAAGAAAGAAGATTGAAGATGCCGATTTGCTTGAAGACATCGCCGATGGAAGAAGACTCTCTGCCGCTTGCTTCAAGACATCGCCCGGATGGAAGAAGACTTCACTGCCGCTTGCTGGAAGACATCGCCCGGATCGGATGAGGAGTTCGGCCCGGCTGGGTGAATACAAGGTAGGGAGATCTTCAGGGGGGTAGTGTTAGGTTTATTTAAGGGGGGTTTGGGTTAGATTAGGGGTATGTGGGTGGTGGGTTGTAATGTTGGGGGGTGGTATTGTGTTTTTTTTTGCAGGCAAAAGAGCAGTTTTCTTTGGGGCATGCCCCCACAAAAGGCCCTTTTAAGGGCTGGTAAGGTAAAAGAGCTTTGAACTTGTTTTAATTTAGAATAGGGTAGGGAATTTTTTTATTTTGGGGGGCTTTATTATTTTATTAGGGGGCTTAGAATAGGTGTAATTAGCTTAAAAATCTTGTAATCTTTTTTTATTTTTTGTAATTTAGTGTTTGTTTTTTTTGTAATTTAGTTTAGTTTATTTAATTGTATTTTTAGATAGATATTTGTAGTTTCTTTAATTTATTGATAGTGTAGGTGTATTTGTAACTTAGGTTAGGATTTATTTTACAGGTAATTGGGTAATTATTTTAACTAGGTAGCTATTAAATAGTTAATAACTATTTAATAGCTATTATACCTAGTTAAAATAATTAACAATTTACCTGTAAAATAAATATAAACCCTAACATAGCTATAATGTAATTATTAATTACATTGTAGCTATCTTAGGCCTAGATTTGGAGTTTTGTCGGTAACGACCCGAAAAACTAACGCCGGCTTTTTTCTGGCCGCACCATAAAAATAACTCTGGTATCGAGAGTCCACATAAAGGCTGCGTTAGGCTCCAAAAAAGGAGCGTAGAGCATTTTTAACGCAGCTTCAACTCTCGATACCAGAGTTGCTTACGGACGCGGCCAGCCTCAAAAACGTGCCCGTGCACGATTCCCCCATAGGAAACAATGGGGCTGTTTGAGCTGAAAAAAAACCAAACACCTGCAAAAAAGCCGCGTTCAGCTCCTAACGCAGCCCCATTGTTTGCTTTGCGGTAACCCTTCCTACGTCTGCACTTAACACTCTAACATGTACCCCGAGTCTAAACACCCCTAACCTTACACTTATTAACCCCTAATCTGCCGCCCCCGCTATCGCTGACCACTGCATATTATTATTAACCCCTAATCTGCCGCTCCGTAAACCGCCGCTACTTACATTATCCCTATGTACCCCTAATCTGCTGCCCTAACATCGCCGACCCCTATATTATATTTATTAACCCCTAATCTGCCCCCCACAACGTCGCCTCCACCTGCCTACACTTATTAACCCCTAATCTGCCGACCGGACCTGAGCGCTACTATAATAAAGTTATTAACCCCTAATCCGCCTCACTAACCCTATCATAAATAGTATTAACCCCTAATCTGCCCTCCCTAACACGGCCGACACCTAACTTCAATTATTAACCCCTAATCTGCCGACCGAATCTCGCCGCTATTCTAATAAATGTATTAACCCCTAAAGCTAAGTCTAACCCTAATACTAACACCCCCCTAAATTAAATATAATTTAAATCTAACGAAATTAATTAACTCTTATTAAATAAATTATTCCTATTTAAAGCTAAATACTTACCTGTAAAATAAATCCTAATATAGCTACAATATAAATTATAATTATATTATAGCTATTTTAGGATTAATATTTATTTTACAGGTAACTTTGTATTTATTTTAACCATGTACAATAGCTATTAAATAGTTAAGAACTATTTAATAGCTAAAATAGTTAAAATAATTACAAATTTACCTGTAAAAGAAATCCTAACCTAAGTTACAAATAAACCTAACACTAGACTGTCAATAAATTAATTAAATAAACTACCTACAATTACCTACAATTAACCTAACACTACACTATCAATAAATTAATTAAATACAATTGCTACAAATAAATACAATTAAATAAACTAGCTAAAGTACAAAAAATAAAAAAGAACTAAGTTACAAAAAATAAAAAAATATTTACAAACATAAGAAAAATATTACAACAATTTTAAACTAATTACACCTACTCTAAGCCCCCTAATAAAATAACAAAGCCCCCCAAAATAAAAAAATGCCCTACCCTATTCTAAATTACTAAAGTTCAAAGCTCTTTTACCTTACCAGCCCTGAACAGGGCCCTTTGCGGGGCATGCCCCAAGAAGTTCAGCTCTTTTGCCTGTAAAAAAAACATACAATACCCCCCCCAACATTACAACCCACCACCCACATACCCCTAATCTAACCCAAACCCACCTTAAATAAACCTAACACTAAGCCCCTGAAGATCTTCCTACCTTGTCTTCACCATACCAGGTTCACCGATCCGTCCTGAAGAGCTCCTCCGATGTCCTGATTCAAGCCCAAGCGGGGGGCTGAAGAGGTCCATGATCCGGCTGAAGTCTTCATCCAAGCGGGCCAGAAGAGGTCTTCCATCCGATTGAAGTCTTCATCCAAGCGGCACCCATCCGTAGTGAAGCGGCAGCATCCTGAAGACCTCCACCGCGGAACATCCATCCTGGCCGACGACTGAACGACGAATGACGGTTCCTTTAAATGACGTCATCCAAGATGGCGTCCCTCGAATTCCGATTGGCTGATAGGATTCTATCAGCCAATCGGAATTAAGGTAGGAATATTCTGATTGGCTGATGGAATCAGCCAATCAGAATCAAGTTCAATCCGATTGGCTGATCGGAACAGCCAATAGAATGCGAGCTCAATCTGATTGGCTGATCGGATCAGCCAATCGGATTGAACTTGATTCTGATTGGCTGATTCCATCAGCCAATCAGAATATTCCTACCTTAATTCCGATTGGCTGATAGAATCCTATCAGCCAATCGGAATTTGAGGGACGCCATCTTGGATGACGTCATTTAAAGGAACCGTCATTCGTCGTTCAGTCGTCGGCCAGGATGGATGTTCCGCGGTGGAGGTCTTCAGGATGCTGCCGCTTCGCTCCGGATGGATGCCGCTTGGATGAAGACTTCAATCGGATGGAAGACCTCTTCTGGCCCGCTTGGATGAAGACTTCAGCCGGATCATGGACCTCTTCAGCCCCCCGCTTGGGCTTGAATCAGGACATCGGAGGAGCTCTTCAGGACGGATCGGTGAACCTGGTATGGTGAAGATAAGGTAGGAAGATCTTCAGGGGCTTAGTGTTAGGTTTATTTAAGGGGGGTTTGAGTTAGATTAGGGGTATGTGGGTGGTGGGTTGTAATGTTGGGGGGGGGTATTGTATGTTTTTTTTTACAGGCAAAAGAGCTGTATTTCTTGGGGCATGCCCCGCAAAGGGCCCTGTTCAGGGCTGGTAAGGTAAAAGAGCTTTGAACTTTAGTAATTTAGAATAGGGTAGGTCATTTTTTTATTTTGGGGGGTTTTGTTATTTTATTAGGGGGCTTAGAGTAGGTGTAATTAGTTTAAAATTGTTGTAATATTTTTCTTATGTTTGTAAATATTTTTTTATTTTTTGTAACTTAGTTCTTTTTTATTTTTTGTACTTTAGCTAATTTATTTAATTGTATTTATTTGTAGCAATTGTATTTAATTAATTTATTGATAGTCTAGTGTTAGGTTTATTTGTAACTTAGGTTAGGATTTCTTTTACAGGTAAATTTGTAATTATTTTAACTATTTTAGCTATTAAATAGTTCTTAACTATTTAATAACTATTGTACCTGGTTAAAATAAATACAAAGTTACCTGTAAAATAAATATAAATCATAAAATAGCTATAATATAATTATAATTTATATTGTAGCTATATTAGGATTTATTTTACAGGTAAGTATTTAGCTTTAAATAGGAATAATTTATTTAATAAGAGTTAATTAATTTCGTTAGATTTAAATTATATTTAACTTAGGGGGGTGTTAGTATTAGGGTTAGAATTAGCTTTAGGGGTTAATACATTTATTAGAATAGCGGCGAGATTCGGTCGGCAGATTAGGGGTTAATAATTGAAGTTAGGTGTCGGCGATGTTAGGGAGGGCAGATTAGGGGTTAATACTATTTATGATAGGGTTAGTGAGGCGGATTAGGGGTTAATAACTTTATTATAGTAGCGCTCAGGTCCGGTCGGCAGATTAGGGGTTAATAAGTGTAGGCAGGTGGAGGCGACGTTGAGGGGGGCAGATTAGGGGTTAATAAATATAATATAGGGGTCGGCGGTGTTAGGGGCAGCAGATTAGGGGTACATAAGGATAACGTAGGAGGCGGCGCTTTGCGGTCGGCAGATTAGGGGTTAATAAGTGTAGGCAGGTGGAGGCGACGTTGAGGGGGGCAGATTAGGGGTTAATAAATATAATACAGGGGTCGGCGGTGTTAGGGGCAGCAGATTAGGGGTACATAAGGATAACGTAGGTGGCGGTCGGCAGATTAGGGGTTAAAAAAAAATTTGAGTGTCGGCGATGTGGGGGGGACCTCGGTTTAGTGGTACATAGGTAGTTTATGGGTGTTAGTGTACTTTAGAGCACAGTAGTTAAGAGCTTTATAAACCGGCGTTAGCCCAGAAAGCTCTTAACTACTGACTTTTTTCCTACGGCTGGAGTTTTGTCGTTAGATGTCTAACGCTCACTTCAGAAACGACTCTAAATACCGGAGTTATAAAAATCCCATTGAAAAGATAGGATACGCAATTTACGTAAGGGGATCTGCGGTATGGAAAAGTCGCGGCTGAAAAGTGAGCGTTAGACCCTATTTTGAGTGACTCCAAATACCGCTGGTTTTCACGGCTACCGCCAAACTCCAAATCTAGGCCTTAGAGTTTATTTTATAGGTAAGTATTTAGATTTAAATAGGAATATTTTAGTTTATAATATGAATTAGATTTATTTAATAAGAATTTAGTTAGGGGTGTTAGGGTTAGATAGAGTTAATATAGTTTATATAAATACTATAGTAACTATATTAACCCTAATATAATTAGGGTTAATATAGTTAATATATATAATGTAATAACTATACAGGGAGTGCAGAATTATTAGGCAAATGAGTATTTTGACCACATCATCCTCTTTATGCATGTTGTCTTACTCCAAGCTGTATAGGCTCGAAAGCCTACTACCAATTAAGCATATTAGGTGATGTGCATCTCTGTAATGAGAAGGGGTGTGGTCTAATGACATCAACACCCTATATCAGGTGTGCATAATTATTAGGCAACTTCCTTTCCTTTGGCAAAATGGGTCAAAAGAAGGACTTGACAGGCTCAGAAAAGTCAAAAATAGTGAGATATCTTGCAGAGGGATGCAGCACTCTTAAAATTGCAAAGCTTCTGAAGCGTGATCATCGAACAATCAAGCGTTTCATTCAAAATAGTCAACAGGGTTGCAAGAAGCGTGTGGAAAAACCAAGGCGCAAAATAACTGCCCATGAACTGAGAAAAGTCAAGCGTGCAGCTGCCAAGATGCCACTTGCCACCAGTTTGGCCATATTTCAGAGCTGCAACATCACTGGAGTGCCCAAAAGCACAAGGTGTGCAATACTCAGAGACATGGCCAAGGTAAGAAAGGCTGAAAGACGACCACCACTGAACAAGACACACAAGCTGAAACGTCAAGACTGGGCCAAGAAATATCTCAAGACTGATTTTTCTAAGGTTTTATGGACTGATGAAATGAGAGTGAGTCTTGATGGGCCAGATGGATGGGCCCGTGGCTGGATTGGTAAAGGGCAGAGAGCTCCAGTCCGACTCAGACGCCAGCAAGGTGGAGGTGGAGTACTGGTTTGGGCTGGTATCATCAAAGATGAGCTTGTGGGGCCTTTTCGGGTTGAGGATGGAGTCAAGCTCAACTCCCAGTCCTACTGCCAGTTTCTGGAAGACACCTTCTTCAAGCAGTGGTACAGGAAGAAGTCTGCATCCTTCAAGAAAAACATGATTTTCATGCAGGACAATGCTCCATCACACGCGTCCAAGTACTCCACAGCGTGGCTGGCAAGAAAGGGTATTAAAGAAGAAAATCTAATGACATGGCCTCCTTGTTCACCTGATCTGAACCCCATTGAGAACCTGTGGTCCATCATCAAATGTGAGATTTACAAGGAGGGAAAACAGTACACCTCTCTGAACAGTGTCTGGGAGGCTGTGGTTGCTGCTGCACGCAATGTTGATGGTGAACAGATCAAAACACTGACAGAATCCATGGATGGTAGGCTTTTGAGTGTCCTTGCAAAGAAAGGTGGCTATATTGGTCACTGATTTGTTTTTGTTTTGTTTTTGAATGTCAGAAATGTATATTTGTGAATGTTGAGATGTTATATTGGTTTCACTGGTAAAAATAAATAATTGAAATGGGTATATATTTGTTTTTTGTTAAGTTGCCTAATAATTATGCACAGTAATAGTCACCTGCACACACAGATATCCCCCTAAAATAGCTATAACTAAAAACAAACTAAAAACTACTTCCAAAACTATTCAGCTTTGATATTAATGAGTTTTTTGGGTTCATTGAGAACATGGTTGTTGTTCAATAATAAAATTAATCCTCAAAAATACAACTTGCCTAATAATTCTGCACTCCCTGTATGAACTATAATATACTTAGGGTTAATATAGATAATATAGCTGGCGGCGGGGTAGGTAGATTAAATTAGGGGTTAATAATTTTAATATAGATGGTGGCGGTTTTAGGGGTTCACATTAGGGGATAGATCAGTTAGATGGTGGCGGTTTTAGGGGCTCACAGTAGGGGGTTAGTTTATGTAGATGGCGGCGGTTTAGGGGTTAAATACTTTATTAGGGATTGCGGCAGGGGATCGCGGTTGACAGGGAGATAGACATTGCGCATGCGTTAGGTGTTAGGTTTTATTTAGCAGATCGCGGTTGACAGGGAGATAGACATTGCGCATGCGTTAGGTGTTAGGTTTTATTTAGCAGATCGCGGTTGACAGGGAGATAGACATTGCGCATGCGTTAGGTGTTAGGTTTATTTTAGCAGCCAGTTTAGGGAGTTATGGGGCTCCAATAGTCAGCGTAAGGCTTCTTACGGCTGCTTTTTGTGGCGAGGTGAAAATGGAGTAAGATTTTTCCCTTTTCGCCACGTAAGTCCTTACGCTGTATATTGGATACCAAACTGCGCGGGTTTGGTATACCTGCCTATGGCCCAAAAAACTACGGGCAACGGCAGAAATATACGCGCGTAACTTCTAGGTTACGCCGTATATAGGATACCAAACCCGCACAAATATTGGTGTCGCCAGCTTTTGCGGGCGACGATTTTTATCGGATCGACCCCCAGGAATGGTGAGTACCTATGTCCGGGTAAGTGTTAGGTTTTTTTTTTGTTTGTTTGTTTGTGAATTTTTGGTATTTTGTTTAGGTAAAAAAGCTGATTGCTTCAGGGCAATGCCCTACAAAAGACCCTTTTAAGGGCTATTGATAGTTTAGTGTTAGATTAGGGGGTGTTTTTATTTTGGGGTGGCTTTTTTGTTTTTATAGGGGTATTAGATTTGGTTTAAAAAAAATATTTTGGATAATTTCGTTTATTTTTTTTCTGTAATTTTAGATTTTTTTATTTTTTGTAATAGATTTTTTATTTTAATTTAATCTTAGTTTTTTTTATGTAATGCTAGTTTTTTAATTTTGATTTTAAGATAGGATTTTTTTATTTTGGTAATTTTTAATTAATTTATTAGTAAGGTAGTTCTCTTTTATTTTATTTAATTGGGGTTAATTTAGGGGTTCTTAGGTTGGAGGGCTTAGTGTATAGATTAATATTTTGCTATGTGGGGTTTGGCAGATTAGGGGTTAATATTAATACTAAAATTAATTTTATTTAGTTATTGTGGTGGGGGGAAGGCAGTTGACAGGTAGATATTGCGCATGTGTTAGGTGTTTGTTAAGACTTCCAGGGAGTTACGGTGCTCATCAATTTCAGCGCAAGGCTTGCTGCACCTGCCTATGTGTGGTGAGGTGAATATGGAGTAAAATTTCTCCATTTTCGCCACGTAAGTCCTTGCGCTGAATATGTGATACTGACTTGTGACAACAGTTCTATGTTAGTTTATGGGAGTAAAAATAGCGGGTGATGGGTGAAATTTAAGTGCTGAATTTATATGCGGCGCCGTATATGTGATAGCAATATCCGGCTTTTGCGGGCGACGCCGCATATGTAATCTCGCCTATGTGTTTAAACCCAAAAAATAATTAAACACATACGGCTAAATTACAAGTTTTGTTGGTAAAAACTTGCAGAGTTAACGCTCCTTTTTTTTGGAAAGAAGAGGATGCTCCGCGTCGGATGTCTTGAAGATGGACCCGCTCCGCGCCGGATGGATGAAGATAGAAGATGCCGCTTGGATGAAGACTTCTGCTGGATGGAGGAGCTCTTCTGCCCCAGTCGGATAAAAACTTCTGGCCAGATCGGATGAAGACTTGTGCCGGTCCGCATGTCCTCTTCTGTGCCATCGGTGCCCGGCTGGCTGAAGACGGCTCAAGGTAGGGTGATCTTCAATGGGGTAGTGTTAGTTTTTTTAAGGGGGGATCGGGTGGGTTTTAGAGTAGGGGTGTGTGGGTGGTGGGTTGTAATGTTGGGGGGGCATTGTATTTGTTTTTTTACAGGTAAAAGAGCTGATTACTTTGGGGCAATGCCCCGCAAAAAGACCTTTTAAGGGCTGGTAAAAGAGCTGATTACTTTGTAATTTAGTTTAGGATAGGATTTAGATATTATTTTGGGGGGCTTTTTTTTTTTTTTTTTTTATTTATAAACAAGCTTTATTATAAGGTAATAAATAACATTACATAGATTAGGTACGTCATGCAAGACATTTGTTACAAACATGAATACAATATTCAGAGATGGTCAATAATGACGGCCTTTCAATAGCTTGATTTTTGTCTAGTATTTTTCAAACAAATAAAACTAATAATAACATATAGCGAGATCCTGGTTAGCCAAAACATTTCCTCTCTCTGTCTCAGCACACAAAACAGGTAGCTTCTAGTTGTAAGAGTGAAGGCAGAGTAGAGGAAGAAGAAGGGTGAAGAACGTAGAGAGGCAGTACACAGGGAGAGAAAAGAGGGGGGAAGAGGGGAGCGGGAAAGAGAGCGAGAAAAAAAAAAAAATTAAATACGTGGGGAAGGGAGGGGATTATTCTGTTAGGAAACAATGACCGCAGAGTCAGTACTCATTTAGTCTAGAGAACTGTTCCATCTTTCCAACATCATCTCATAAACTGCAATTTGGCCTATCTTGAGGGGGGCTTTTTTATTTTATTAGGGGGCTTAGATTACGTATAATTAGTTTAAAATTCTTGTAATATTTTTTTATTTTTTGTAATTTAGTGTTTGTTTTTTTTGTAATATAGTTTAATTTATTTAATTGTATTTTATGTTAGATAATTGTAGTTAATTTATTTAATTAATTTATTGATAGTGTAGTGTTAGGTGCATTTGTAACTTAGGTTAGGATTTATTTTACAGGTAATTTTTAATTATTTTAACTAGGTAGCTATTAAATAGTTATTAACTATTTAATAGCTATTGTACCTAGTTAAAATAAATACAAAGTTGCCTGTAAAATAAATATAAATCCTAAAATAGCTACAATGTAACTATTAGTTATATTGTAGCTATATTAGGGTTTATTTTATAGGTAAGTATTTAGTTTTAAATAGGATTAATTTATTTAATTATAGTAATTTTATTTCGTTTTATTTATTTATTATATTTAAGTTAGGGGGTGTTAGGGTTAGGGTTAGACTTTGGTTTAGGGGTTAATAACTTTATTATAGTAGCTGCGACATTGGGGGCGGGAGATTAGGGGTTAATAATTGTAGGTAGGTGGCGGCGATGTTAGGGAGGACAGATTAGGGGTTAATAAAATGTATTATAGTGTTTGCGAGGCGGGAGTTAATAAGTGTAGGTAGGTGGCAGCGACGTTGGGGGCGGCAGATTAGGGATTAATAACTATAATGTAGGTGTCGGCGAAGTTAGGGGCAGCAGATTAGGGGTTCATATGGATAATGTAGGTGGCGGCGGTATCCGGAGCGGCAGATTAGGGGTTAATATTATAATGCAGGTGGCGACAATGTTGGGGGCGGCAGATTAGAGGTTAATAAGTGTAAGGTTATCAGTGTGTAAGGTTATCATGTATTTTATGTTAGATAATTGTAGTTAATTTATTTAATTAATTTATTGATAGTGTAGTGTTAGGTTTAATTGTAATTTAGGTTAGGATTTAATTTTGTAATTATTTTAAGTAGGTAGCTATTAATTAGTTATTAACTATTTAATAGCTATTGTACCTAGTTAAAATAAATACAAAGTTGTCTGTAAAATAAATATAAATCCTAAAATAGCTACAATGTAACTATTAGTTATATTGTAGCTATATTAGGGTTTATTTTATAGGTATTTAGTTTTAAATAGGATTAATTTATTTAATTATAGTAATTTTATTTCGTTTTATTTAAATTATATTTAAGTTAGGGGGGTGTTAGGGTTAGGGTTAGACTTAGGTTTAGGGGTTAATAACTTTATTATAGTAGCGGCAACGTTGGGGGCGGGCGATTAGGGGTTAATAATTGTAGGTAGGTGGCGGCGATGTTAGGGAGGGCAGATTAGGGGTTAATAAAAATTTATTATAGTGTTTGTGAGGCGGGAGTGTGGCAGTTTAGGGGTTAATACATTTATTATAGTGGCGGCGATGTCCGGTCGGCCGATTAGGGGTTAATAAGTGTAGGTAGGTGACAGCGATGTTGGGGGGCATACTAGGATTTAAAAAATATAATGTAGGTGTCTGCGATGTTAGGGGCAGCAGATTAGGGGTTCATAGGTATAATGTAGGTGGCGGCGATGTCCGGTCGTCAGATTAGGGGTTAAATAATTTTATTATAGTGTTTGCTATGTGGGGGGCCTCGGTTTAGGGGTTCATAGGTAGTTTATGGGTGTTAGTGTACTTTGTAGCACTGCAGTTAAGAGCTTTAGCCCATAAGACTCTTTTTTTTTATCTTTCTTTATTAACCAATTCAGTATACAGTTCCAATAACAGAAAAAAAAAATGCAATAGGAACAGGAAACCCTGTAAGTACAGTACAATCGTCAGGAAAATAGCGACATTGTCATACGTGTAATTTAACCATACAGAACAGACTAAACCAAGCATTTGTAAACATGATCCTCATTACATTAAAAATCAGATAGCCTGAGCCTATACAAAGAAAAAAAAAATTACAATTATTAATATCTGTACATACATCTGTAGAATCAGTGGTTAGCACTATAACTTAAATTGCATACCGAATGGTAATTTTCTTAGAACATTAAAAGAACATAATAACGACAACAACAACAAAAAATAATAAAATAAATGAATAAATTAAAAAAAAATTGAATTGTTCCTGTTTCTCTCCCTCTCTCCCTCCCCCTCTGCCCCATGATTGTTATTAAGCAGGGTATTCCTTATTTGCTATGGCCTATTCCATGTAAATTGTACCCCTAAATGGTGTAATTATCTGCCTCTGTATTGCTTCAGGGAGGCTGACTATTATACTTTTCCACTTGAAGAAAAATTGCTTGACTTGTACCTCTGAGTTAACTGAAGTATCAATTTGCTCCAATATTATTTGATTTTTGCGTTTTTGTATTAATTCCTTCAAGCTTGGAGTTTTTTTAAATTTCCAATATTTCAAAATTAGGAGTCTTCCTGTAATAATTATGATATTCAACTGACGATTGTTTTTAAGCAATGACTCTTCTTGATTAATAAGAAAGAAAACATTTTTATCTATTATTTGGAAATTACATTGATTGATTTTGCTAACCCAGTTACTTATTTTATACCAAAACTTTTTAATTTTATGACAATTCCAAAAGCAGTGCTCTAAGTCTGCATTGGTGTTCTTACATTTTTGGCAAAGTCCCAAAGTTTTGTCCCACTTAGCCTTCACCTGTGGCGTGATATATATTCTGTTTATAAGTTTAGTGTGTGTTTCCCTCCATGAGGAGGAATTTGTTGCTCTATCTATAAGATTAAAACTTTCCTGTATTCTTTCTGGTGATATCTGCCAGTTTTCTGCTAATCTTTGTAAATTATTTAAGCCGTTAGCGGAGATAATCATCTTGTATATAGCTGAGATACTATATCTACCTGCCTTAAAAAGGTTTATAATAGGTTCTATTTTATCCCATGAATCTATCCCTATATTATTTTGTAGGATTTCTTGTACATAATGCCTTATCTGCAAAAAAGCATAGAATTCTCTATTTACTATATCAAAATCTTGCTTAATTTTGGTAAAGGTTTTGCAGACCCTCAGTTCTTTGTCTATAAATTGATGGACCGTTTTAATCCCTCTTTGCGCCCAGTTTTTGAATATATTAGATTCCAATGCTGGTACAAAATTAGGATTTCCCAAGATGGGAAGATGAGTAGAAAATAATACATTGATGTCCAATATCTTCAATATTTTCTGCCATGCAATAATTACCATCTGAATAGTAGGCAGGCATTTAACTTTATAAGGGCATTTATCCCTACCTGTATGTAGAAGAGCATTAAGGGAGAATGGATATACTAGAATTCCTTCTAAGGGAAGGACTGCAAAATAATCAGCTTCAGTCATGCAATCTAAGGCAATCTTCCCAATGCAGACTAGATTATATATCTCTATATCCGGTAACGCCATTTCTCCTTCCGTTCTAAATAGCTTGATGTTTTTTGTATGATATTGCTCTTCTTTTCTTTCCCCATAAGAATTGTATACATGCTTGTTTAAACCCTTTAAGATCTTGCTTTTTTATTATTATTGGAAGATTTTGCATTAGATAAAGCAACTTAGGGAATAATAACATTTTAATTAAATTAATTTTGCCTGTTAAAGTAAGCTTAAATTTAGCCCATTTTTCCATATAATGTTTTATTTTGAGAAAGATTGGCGGATAATTGAATTCATACCATTCTTCAAAATTGATTGATAACTTAATACCTAGGTAAGTAAAAGATTCCTTTGCTTCTTTAAAATGGGGGGATTGTAGAGAATCCTTATTTTTACTTAACCAGTAGATTTCTGTTTTTGATGAATTAACTTTATAGCCAGAGAAAGCCCCAAAATCTCGTAAGATTTGGGTTAAGGCTGGTATATATTTTTTTTTTGTGTTGGATAGTAGGACTAACAAATCGTCCACATATAACAATGTTGTTACATTCCTTTAACCCATTTTAATCCCCTCCAGCTCTTTCCTTAGCTGGATAGCCAGTGGCTCCAGCGCCAAATTGAACAAATAGGGGGACAGTGGGCATCCCTGTCTTGAGCCCTTATGCAAGGAAAAATAACCTGAGAGAGTATCGTTAATAATGACAGCAGCTGTAGATGATATGTATATTAAATTGATAAATTGGGAGAAGGTACCTTCGACCCCATATTTCTTCAGTGCTGTAAATAAATAGTCCCAAGTAATGGAGTCGAAGGCCTTCTCCGCGTCAATTGATACTATTGCTGCGTCTCAGCCTAAAGTATGGGAATTCCTCTCTGCTTGCTTTTGAAAAACATTTAGAATTAACTGGAGCTTGCGTAAGTTGCGTGAAGAGTTTCTGCCCGGCATAAAACCCACCTGGTCTTTGTGAATTAATGACCCAATAACATATTTAAATCTATGTGCAATTATAGTCATCAGAATTTTGTAGTAACTATTTAAAAGAGAGATCGGTGTATATGAACCGATCTCTTCTGGATTTTTGTTTTTTTTAAGTATCAAAGTTATAAGTGATGCAGCAAAATACTTTGAACATGAATTATTTTTAATGAAATATTGGTTAAATAAGGATACTAACAATGGTGCAATATCCTCAGCAAGAATTTTATATAGCTCAGCAGGAAGCTGATCTGGACCTGCGGCCTTATTAGATGATAGTTTTTTTATTGCATTAGTTACTTCTGGTAAGGTAATAGGAAGATTTAATTCATCTAGCCTTGCCTTTTCTAGTCTCGGGACCTGGATTTTACCCCAGAAATCACTTTTGGTTTGCATATCTATTACAGTCTCAGAATAGATTTCCTGAAAGTATGTTGATATGAAATTTTGGATTTCTGCATTACTAGTAATTCGACCTGCTAAGGTCTTAATAGCTCCAATTGACTCCCTCTTTTTTTTGCTTTGGTTAGATTTGCTAGAGCTTTACCTGCTTTACCCCCATGTCTGAAAAAAAACCTCTTCCTAAGATCATCTTGTGCTACCTTTTGAGCCAGGAATTATTCTCTTTCCTTTTTGACTTTTTAATATGCTACCCATAACTAGTGATGTCGCGAACTGTTCGCCGGAGAACAGTTCACCGCGAACATAGCTTGTTCGCATTCGCCGCTGCGGGCGAACATATGCGATGTTCGATCCGCCCCCTATGTGTCATCTTTGAGGAAACTTTGACCCTGTATGTTACAGCAGCAGACACTCCCTCACAGACCCTCACAGCTCCTTGGCAGCAGCCATTTTAGACTCATTACGATCTTGCTTTCTTAGTGAGAGGAGCTTTTAGTGTTGCTGCTGCTGACATAATAGGGAAATCGATAGCTAGGCTAGTGTATTTAGTGTCCACTACAGTCCTGAAGGACTCATCTAATCTCTGCTGTAAGGACAGCACCCCAAAAAGCCCTTTTTAGGGCTATAACTTCAGTGGGTTTTTTTTTCTTTGTATTTTTATTTGCATTTGCCTGGCTTTCAGCCTGTGTGTGAGGCTCACAGCATATACTGTGATTAGTGCCACCACTGATATCTGCTTAACATTAGTTTAAATTTAACCAACAAAACTTTGAAATTATTTTGCTAGTGTAATCTAATTTCATTTTCTTTCAGGCCTGTGTCTCTCAGGCTCACACAGCATATACTGTGGTTCATTGCTCTGTGCCAGCCACCACTCATATCTGCTTAACATTATTTTAAATTTTAAAAAAAACTTTTAAATCATTTTGCTAGTGTAATCTAATTTCATTTTCTATCAGGCCTGTGTGTTTCTGACTTACAGAGCATACTGTGGTTAATTGCTGCCCTACTTAGCAGCCACGACTCATATCTGCTTAACATTTTTTTAAATTTAAAAAAAAAAACTTTAAATCATTTTGCTAGTGTAATCTAATTTAATTTTCTATCAGGCCTGTGTGTTTCTGACTTACACAGCATACTGTGGTTAATTGCTGCCCTACCTAGCACCCACCACTCATATCTGCTTAACATTATTTTAAATTTAAAATAAAAACTTTTAAATCATTTAGCTAGTGTAATCTAATTTCATTTTCTATCAAGCCTGTGTGTTTCTGACTTACACAGCAAGCATACTGTGGTTAATTGCTGCCCTACCTAGCAGCCACGACTCATATCTGCTTAACATTATTTTAATTTTTTTTTAAAAAACGTTTAAATCATTTTGCTAGTGTAATCTAATTTCATTTTCTATCAGGCCTGTGTGTTTCTGACTTACAGAGTATACTGTGGTTAATTGCTGTCCTAGCAGCAGCCAGCCACCACTCATATCTGCTTAACATTATTTTAAATTAAAAAACAACAACTTTTAAATCATTTTGCTAGTGTAATCTAATTTCATTTTCTATCAGGCCTGTGTGTTTCTGACTTACAGAGTATACTGTGGTTAATTGCTGCCCTACCTAGCAGCCATGACTCATATCTGCTTAACATTTTTTTAAATTAAAAAAAAAAAAACTTTAAATCATTTTGCTAGTGTAATCTAATTTAATTTTCTATCAGGCCTGTGTGTTTCTGACTTACATAGCATACTGTGGTTAATTGCTGCCCTACCTAGCAGCTACCACTCATATCTGCTTAACATTATTTTAAATTTAAAATAAAAACTTTTAAATCATTTAGCTAGTGTAATCTAATTTCATTTTCTATCAGGCCTGTGTGTTTCTGACTTACACAGCAAGCATACTGTGGTTAATTGCTGCCCTACCTAGCAGCCACGACTCATATCTGCTTAACATTATTTTAAATTTAAAAAAAAATGTTTTAAATCATTTTGCTAGTGTAATCTAATTTCATTTTCCATCAGGCCTGTGTGTTTCTGGCCCACATCATATAGTGTGATTAATAGCACTTTTTTTTCCACCACTTATATCTGGTGTAACATTAGTGTAATTTAAAAAAAAAAAATTTTTTTTACATCAGTCCTCTTCTAGTGTTATTTAGTTTTAGTTGCCAGGCCAGCCTGGCTGCCATTAGTGCCAGCCTGTGTGTCAGGCTGCCAGCATATACTGTGCCTACTTCCATCCTCAGTGCCAGTCCACCACTCCTATCTGGTGTAACATTATTTTAAATTTTGTAAAAAAAAAAAAACTTTTACATCAGTCTTCTAGTGTTATTTAATTTTAGTTTACAGGCTAGCCTGCCACCACTAGTGCCAGCCTGTGTGTCAGGCTGACAGCACATACTGTGCCTAGTTCTATCCTGAGTGCCATCACTCTTATCTGTTGTAACATTATTGTAACTTTTTTAAAAACAAACTGTTACATCAGTCTGCTATTGTTATTTAATTGCAGCTGCCTGTCTGCCAGAGTGTGTGCCAGGCCCACTTTCCAACTAGTGCCACGAATCATATTTGTTATAACAGTAGTGTAAATATTTAAAATAAAAACTTTTTTGACTGTGAATCATCAGCCTGCTAGTGCAATTGAATTGCAGTTGCCTGCCTGCCAGCTTGTGTGCCAGGCCCACTTGCCAACTAGTGCCACCAATCATATTTGTTATAACAGTAGTGTAAATATTAAAAAAATATATTTTTTGACTGTGAAAGATCAGTCTGCTAGTGTAATCTAATTGCAATTGCCTGCCTGCCAGCGTGTGTGCCAGGCCCACTTGCTGCCAACTATTGCCACCAATCATATTTGTTATAACAGTATTGTAAATGTTTAAAATAAAAAAATTTTTGCCTGTGAATCATCAGTCTGCTAGTGCCATTGAATTGCAGTTGCCTGCCTGCCAGCGTGTGTGCCAGGCCACTTGCCAACTAGTTACACCAAACATATTTGTTCTAACAGTATTGTAAATATTTAAAATAAAAAATTCTTAGATTGTGAATAATCAGTCTGCTAGTGCAATTGAATTGCAGTTTCCTGCCTGCCAGCGTGTGTGCCAGGCCCACTAGCCAACTAGTGCCACCAATCATATTTGTTGTAACAGTATTGAAAATATTTTAAATCATAACTTTTTGACTGTGAATCATCAGTCTGCTAGTGCCATTGAATTGCAGTTGCTTGCCTGCCAGCGTGTGTGCCAGGCCCACTTGCCATTTCCAACTAGTGCCACCAATCATATTTGTTCTAACAGTATTGTCAATTTTTTTTAAAAAAAAATTTGGACTGTGAAGCATCACTCAGCTAGTGTAATCTAATTGCAGTTGCCTTCCACCCAGCGTGTGTGCCAGCCAGGCCCACTTGCCAACTAGTGCCACCAATCATATTTGTTGTCACAGTACTTTTAATATTTAAAAAATAAACATTTTTGACTTTGAAACATCAGTCTTTTTTTTGTTGTCAGGCTCACAGCGTATACTGTGCCCACTTGCCCAGTGCCACCACTCATAATTTGTTTAATAGTATTGTAAGTGTACATTTTTAAAAAAATGACAGGCAGAGGCAGGCCACCCCGCAGGTGCCGTCGTGGTCGTGGTGCTGTGATTCCTTTAGACCCTACAAATATGCACATTATTCAGAGGCCAGGTGCCAAGGGGACGCGAAACGTTCTGAGGAGGACCTAGTTGACTGGCTAACACAGGACACCCAATCTTCTACAGCTTCCGCTCCTAGTCCTCCTAACCTTGACGCACCATCCAAGTCCAGCTGTGCTTTGGGCACCTCTCAAGTAACCAGTGCCACTCGCCCGCCTGTCGCCACCACCAACACTAGCACCACAGCCGCTTCACTTGATCTGTCACAGGAGTTATTGACACATCAGTTGGAAGAAATGAGTGATGCATTGACAGAGGATGTAGATAACAGTGATATGTCTCAGTCAGGCAGCATTACAGACATGGAGGTACGGTGTGATGATGATGATGTTGTACCCGCTGCTGCTTCCTTTCTTGATGTGTCATATACAAGTGAAGCGGTTGATGATGATGTGTCGGTGGATGTCACGTGGGTGCCTGCTAGAAGAGAAGAAGAAGAGGGTGAAAGTTCAGATGGGGAGACAGAGAGGAGGAGACGAGTTGGAAGCAGGGGGAGGTCATCTCAAGGAGCTAGTGGCGCAGTCAGACAGCATGCATCGGCACCCGGGGTCAGCCAGACAGTGCGCCGACGACCATCAACGCATGCTGTTGCCACCACCAGAATGCCGTAATCGCAGAGCTCAGCAGTGTGGCATTTTTTTTTGTGTGTCTGCCTCTGACAACAGTGATGCCATTTGCAACCTGTGCCAAAAGAAACTGAGTCGTGGGAAGTCCAACACCCACCTAGGTACAACTGCTTTGCGAAGTCACATGGTCTCACATCACAAACGCCGATGGGAAGAACACATGAGTAGAAGCAGCACACAAACTCAAAGCCGCCCTCCTCCTCCTGCTCCAGCATCTTCAGCCACGTCAACTACTGCTGTCCTCCTTGCCCCCTCTGAACCATCCTCCACTGAGTCTCTCTTACGTAGCAGTTCCTGGTCATCTGCCCACAGTCAGGTGTCTGTCAAGGACATGTTTGAGCGTAAGAAGCCAATTCCTCAAAGTCACCCCCTTGCCCGGCGTCTGACAGCTGGCTTGTCTGAAGCCCGCCAGCTTTTACCATACAAGCTGGTGGAGTCTGATGCTTTAAAAAAAATTGTATCTATTGGGACACCGCAGTGGAAGGTACCTGGCAGAAATTTCTTTTCACAAAAGGCAATCCCAAACCTGTACTCTATTGTGCGAAAGGAAGTAATGGCATGTCAGGCTGGTCTGAAAAGCATGGTCAGGGCAGGTATATCACCTACACTGCGCAATGGGTAAACCTGCTGATGTCTGACAAGCATGGAATGCGTGGCTCTGCAGAAGAGTTGGTGACACCGCCATGACTTGCAGGCAGGCCTGCTGCTACCTCCTCTACTCCTCCTACTCCATCCTCTTCCATAACCTCTTCCTCGGCTGAGTCCTCTTCTGCTTCTGCCTCTTGCTCCACATCAACGGCACCCCCCAGCTCCCCAGGTACTATTCAACATCCCCAGGTACTATTCAACATCCCGGATACGGCAGTGTCACGCCGTCTTGGGGAGCGGAGAAGTCACACCGCACCAGCACTCCTGACCGCCCTGAACGCACAGGTGGATCAGTGGCTGACTCCGCACCAACTGGAGATTGGCAAGGTTGTTTCTGACAATGGAAGTAATTTGGTGGCGGCATTGAAATTGGGCAAGTTGACACATGTGGCGTGCATGGCACATGTGTGTAATCTGATTTACAACGCTTTGTGCATAAGTACCCAGGCTTACAGGACGTCCTGAAGCAGGCCAGGAAGGTGTGTGGCCATTTCAGGCGTTCCTACATGGCCATGGTGCACTTGTCCGATATCCAGCGTCAAAACAACCTGCCAGTGAGGCGCTTGATTTGCGACAGCCCGACACGGTGGAATTCAACACTCCTAATTTTCGACCGCCTGCTCCAACAAGAAAAAGCTGTTAATGAGTATTTGTATGACCGGGGTGCTAGGACAGCCTCTGGGGAGCTGGGGATTTTTTTGCCAAATTACTGGACGCTCATGCGCAATGCCTGTAGATTCATGCGTCCTTTTGAGGAGGTGACAAACCTTGTCAGTCGCACTGAAGGCACCATCAGTGACATCATACCATTTGTTTTCTTCCTGGAGTGTGCCCTGCGAAGAGTGCTGGATCAGGCCGTAGATGAGCGTGAAGAGGAAGAGTTGTGGTGTCCATCACCACCAGAAACAGCCTTATCAGCATCGCTTGCTGGACCTGCAGCAACGCAGGAAGAGGATTGTGAGGAAGAGGAGTCAGAGGAGGAATGTGGCTTTGAGGAGGAGGAGGAGGAAGACCAAGCACAACAGGCATCCCAGGGTGCTCGTTGTTGTCACCTCTCTGGTACCCGTGGTGTTGTACGTGGCTGGGGGGAAGAAGATACCCTCAGTGACATCAGTGAGGACGAGGAACGGGACATGATTAGCTCAGCATCCAACCTTGTGCAAATGGGGTCTTTCATGCTGTCGTGCCTGTTGAGGGACCCTCGTATAAAAAAGCTGAAGGAGAACGACCTGTACTGGGTGTCCATGCTACTAGACCCCCGGTATAAGCATAAAGTGCCTGAAATGTTACCAAATTCCCGCAAGTCGGAAAGAATGGAGCATTTTAAAAATAAATTAAAAACTATGCTTTACACAGCGTATAAGGGTGATGTCACAGCACAACGTGAATCTAACAGGGGAAGAGATGAAAGTAATCCTCCTCCTCCTCCCACGACCATGGCGGCAAGGACAGGATGCTTTCCTGACGTCTTGTTGATGGAGGACATGTGGACCTTTTTAACTCCTATGCATCGCCAGAGCCTTTCGGGATCCAGCCTCAGAGAATCGGATCTCAACACTCTGAGGAGCGATGGACTCCTTGACTACTGGGTGTGCAGGCTTGACCTGTGGCCTGAGCTATCCCAATTTGCAATTGAGCTTCTGGCCTGCCCCGCTTCAAGTGTCCTGTCCGAAAGGACCTTCAGTGCAGCAGGAGGTTTTGTCACTGAGAAGAGAAGTCACCTAGGTCAAAAAAGTCTTGACTATCTCACCTTTATTAAAATGAATGAGGGATGGATCCCGAAGGGACTGACATTGGGCGATACATTTGAGTAAAAAAGGCCTGATGATGAGATGAGCTGCCTTGGGCTACAAATGGTACACACGCTGGCTTTTTTTTTCTTATAATGCAGGATGACTTGCGTGACTTATCCGCCAACAACTAGTGTTCAAGCCGCAAGGTTTTAGGGCACTTTCTAACTGTTTTACAAACATCAATTTTTCAGGCCACTGCTACAGCGCGGCTGCAACAATACCGAATTTTTCAGGCATTTGTACATGCCTAATTTTTCTGGCCTCTGCTACTGCACTGTGGCTACAAAACTCAAAGCAAAAAAAAAAAAGGCTCATAACAGTGATTAAACTGTTACGAATAGTACTACTTAACACACCACTCATATCTGGTGGCACAGTACATTGCACGCGCAGTGCCCCAAATTTGAAGTAGGAGGACCGACCAAGCATCTTTTTCCATCTCTTGGTTCCTCTAAATTATCTCCGGGTTCCATCTATGCCATACCTGTACTCTATTGTGCAAAAGGATGCCATATGTGGTGTTTCATGCTGTTGTGCCTGTTGAGGGTCGTGGCCCATCGTATAAAAAGGCTGAAGGAGAACGACCTGTACTGGGTGTCCAAGCACATTTTTTGTTCAATATTCCCGGTTCCTCTAAATTATCTCCGGGTTCCTCAAATCAATGCCATACCTGTACTTGATTGTGCAAAAGGGTGGCATATGTGGTGTTTCATGCTGTTGTGCCTGTTGAGGGTTGTGGCCCCTCGTATAAAAAGGCTGAAGGAGAACGACCTGTACTGGGTGTCCAAGCACATTTTTTGTTCAATATTCCCGGTTCCTCTAAATTATCTCTGGGTTCCTCTAATCAATGCCATACCTGTACTCGATTGTGCAAAAGGATGGCATATGTGGTGTTTCATGCTGTTGTGCTTGTTTTGGGTCATGGGCCATCGTATAAAAAGGCTGAAGGAGAACGACCTGTACTGGGTGTCCAAGCACATTTTTTGTTCAATTTCCCGGTTCCTCTAAATTATCTCCGGGTTCCTCAAATCAATGCCATACCTGTACTCTATTGTGCAAAAGGATGGCATATGTGGTGTTTCATGCTGTTGTGCCTGTTGAGGGTCGTGGGCCATCTTATAAAAAGGCTGAAGGAGAACGACCTGTATTGGGTGTCCAAGCACGTTTTTTTGTTCAATATTCCCGGTTCCTCTAAATTATCTCCGGGTTCCTCAAATCAATGCCATACCTGTACTCGATTGTGCAAAAGGGTGGCATATGTGGTGTTTCATGCTGTTGTGCCTGTTGAGGGTTGTGGCCCATCGTATAAAAAGGCTGAAGGAGAACGACCTGTACTGGGTGTCCAAGCACATTTTTTGTTAAATATTCCCGGTTCCTTTAAATTATCTCCGGGTTCCTCAAATCAATGCCATACCTGTACTCGATTGTGCAAAAGGGTGGCATATGTGGTGTTTCATGCTGTTGTGCCTGTTGAGGGTTGTGGCCCATCGTATAAAAAGGCTGAAGGAGAACAACCTGTACTAGGTGTCCAAGCACTTTTTTTGATCAATATTCCAGGTTCCTCTAAATTATCTCCGGGTTCCTCAAATTAATGCAATATCTGTACTCTATTGTGCAAAAGGATGGCATATGTGGTGTTTCCTGCTGTTGTTTCTGTTGAGGGTCCGGGACCCTCATCTAAAAAGGCTGAAGGAGAACAAAGTGTACTGGTTGTCCAAGCATCTTTTTCCATCTCCTGGTTCCTAAAAATTATCTCCGGGTTTCTAAAATGGATGCCATACCTGTACTCTATTGTGCAAAAGGATGGCATATGTGGTGTTTCCTGCTGTTGTTTCTGTTGAGGGTCCTCGACCCTCTTATAAAAAGGCTGAAGGAGAACGACCTGTACTGTACTGGGTGTCCAAGCATGGTTTTTTGTTCAATTTCCCGGTTCCTAAAAATTATCTCCGGGTTTCTAAAAACAATGCCATACCTGTACTCTATTGTTCTAAAGGATGGTATATGTGGTGTTTCCTGCTGTTGTTTCTGTTGAGGGTCCTGGACCCTCTTATAAAAAGGCTGAAGGAGAACGAAGTGTACTCGGTGTCCAATCATTTTTTTTGTTCAATTTCCCGGTTCCTAAAAATTATCTCCGGGTTTCTAAAATCAATGCCATACCTGTACTCTATTGTTCAAAAGGATGGCATATGTGCTCTTTCCTGCTGTTGTTTCTGTTGAGGGTCCGGGACCCTCGTATAAAAAGGCTGAAGGAGAATGAAGTGTACTGGGTGTCCAATCATGTTTCTTTTTAAATTTCCCGGTTCCTAAAAATTATCTCTGTGTTCCTAAAATCAATGCCATACCTGTACTCTATTGTTCAAAAGGATGGCATAGGTGGTGTTTCCTGCTGTTGTGTCTGTGGAAGGTCCTGGACCCTCGTCTACAAAGGCAGAAGGAGAACGACCTGTACTGGGTGTCCAAGCACGTTTTTTGTTCAATATTCCCGGTTCCTCTAAATTATCTCCGGGTTCCGCAAATCAATGCCATACCTGTACTCTATTGTGCAAAAGGATGGCATATGTGGTGTTTCATGCTGTTGTGGCTGTTGAGGGTCGTGGGCCATCGTATAAAACGGCTGAAGGAGAATGACCTGTACTGCCTTGCTGCTCCTTTTAGGCAGGCCAGCTCTTTGCATACATGCCCACACTCTGTAACAGATGCCTCTTTTAGGGAGAGGTGCAGCCATAATGCAGGGTCAGAACCTCTGTCTGCAACTGGTATACTTGATTGTGCAAAAGGAAGTAACCTTACCATGGTTCCCTGACCGCACGTCTTGTTGTTATATTTTGGTGAGGGTAATCATGCAGGCCATATAGACCTCCCCCGATAGGGGGAGTAACACGGATGAAAGTGCTAATAATAGTACTACTTTACACAACCGAGTTAGCCATGGGTCCCAGTCCAAGACCGCATGTGCGGCTAATCATGCAGGCCATATAGACCTCCCACCATTAGGGGTTGTAACAGGTATTAAACTAATAAGAACAGTACTACTTAACACAACCTAGTTACCATGGGTCCCAGACCGCATGTTTTGTTGTTGTACTTTGTTAGGCTAATCATGATGGCCATGTAGACCTCCCCCGAGAGGTGGCAGTAACAGGGATGAAAGTGCTAAGAATAGTACTACTTTACACAACCGAGTTAGCCATGGGTCCCAGTCCAAGACCGCATGTCTTGTTGTTTTATTTGGTGCGGCTAATCATGCAGGCCATATAGACCTCCCACCATTAGGGGTTGTAACAGGTATTAAACTAATAAGAACAGTACTTCCGAAATAAACCTACTTAACATGGTTTCAAGAGCCCAGGTTTTATTGTTGTACTTTGTTAGGCTAATCTTGATGGCCATGTAGACCTCCCCCAAGAGGTGGCAGTAACAGGGATGAAAGTGCTAAGAATAGTACTACTTTACAAAACCGAGTTAGCCATGGGTCCCAGTCCAAGACCGCATGTCTTGTTGTTTTATTTGGTGCGGCTAATCATGCAGGCCATATAGACCTCCCACCATTAGGGGTTGTAACAGCTATTAAACTAATAAGAACAGTACTACTTAACACAACCTAGTTACCATGGGTCCCAGACCGCATGTTTTGTTGTTGTACTTTGTTAGGCTAATCATGATGGCCATGTAGACCTCCCCCGAGAGGTGGCAGTAACAGGGATGAAAGTGCTAAGAATAGTACTACTTTACACAACCTAGTTAGCCATGGGTCCCAGTCCAAGACCGCATGTCTTGTTGTTTTATTCGGTGCGACTAATCATGCAGGCCATATAGACCTCCCACCATTAGGGGTTGTAACAGGTATTAAACTAATAAGAACAGTACTACCGAAATAAACCTACTTAACATGGTTTCAAGAGCCCAGGTTTTATTGTTTTACTTTGTTAGGCTAATCATGATGGCCATGATGTAGACCTCCCCCTAGAGGTGGCAGTAACAGGGATGAAAGTGCTAAGAATAGTACTACTTTACACAACCAAGTTAGCCATGGGTCCCAGTCCAAGACCGCATGTCTTGTTGTTTTATTTGGTGCGACTAATCATGCAGGCCATATAGACCTCCCACCATTAGGGGTTGTAACAGGTATTAAACTAATAAGAACAGTACTACCGAAATAAACCTACTTACCATGGTTCCAAGAGCGCAGATTTTATTGTTGTACTTTGTTAGGCTAATCATGATGGCCATGTAGAGCTCCCCCGAGAGGTCTGGAAGTAACAGGGATGAAAGTGCTAAGAATAGTACTACTTTACACAACCTAGTTAGCCATAGGTCCCAGTCCAAGACCGCATGTCTTGTTGTTTTGTTTGGTCCGGCTAATCATGCAGGCCATATAGACCTCCCACCATTAGGGATTGTAACAGGTATTAAACTAATAAGAACTGTACTACTTAACACAACCTAGTTACCATGGGCCCCAGACCGCATGTTTTGTTATTATACTTTGTCAGGGTAATCATGCAGGCCATATAGACCTCCCTTGATAGGGGGAGTAACAGGGATTAAAGTGCTAAGAATAGTACAACTTAACACAACCTAGTTAACAGTGGTTCCCAGACCGCATGTCTTGTTGTTATATTTTGTCAGGATAATCAGGCAGGCCATATAGACCTCCCCCGATAGGGGGAGTAACAGGGATTAAAGTGCTAAGAATAGTACTAGTTAACACAACCTAGTTACCATGGGTCCCAGACCGCATGTTTTGTTATTATACTTTGTCAGGGTAATCATGCAGGCCATATAGACCTCCCTTGATAGGGGGAGTAACAGGGATTAAAGTTCTAAGAATAGTACTACTTAACACAACCTAGTTACCATGGGTCCCACACCGCATGTTTTGTTGTTATACTTTGTAAGGGTAATCATGCAGGCCATATAGACCTCCCCGATAGGGGGAGTAACAGAAATTAAAGTGCTAAGAATAGTACTACTTAACACAACCTAGTTACCATGGGTCCCAGACCGCATGTTTTGTTGTTATACTTTGTCAGGGTAATCATGCAGGCCATATAGACCTCCCCCGATAGGGGGAGTAAGAGGGATTAAACTGCTAAGAACAGTACTACTTAACACAACCTAGTTACCATGGGTCCCAGACCGCATGTTTAATTATTATACTTTGTCAGGGTAATTATATATCTAACAAATCTATCTATTTATCTTCTATCGATTCTATCTAACTATCAAACTATGTATATCTATCTATCCTATCTATGTATCTTGTGTCCGGACTGTTTTGAGACAGCCACTTGTGTTTTTGACAAATTTGAAGTAGGAGGACAGACCAATCACAGGGATTAAACTGCTAAGAATAGTAATACTTAAGAAAACCTAGTTATACCAGTACCACCATGGGTCCCAGACCGCATGTTTTGTTATTATACTTTGTCAGGGTAATCATGCAGGCCATATAGACCTCCCTTGATAGGGGGAGTAACAGGGATTAAAGTGCTAAGAATAGTACAACTTAACACAACCTAGTTAACAGTGGTTCCCAGACCGCATGTCTTGTTGTTATATTTTGTCAGGATAATCAGGCAGGCCATATAGACCTCCCCCGATAGGAGGAGTAACAGGAATTAAAGTGCTAAGAATAGTACTACTTAACACAACCTAGTTACCATGGGTCCCAGACCGCATGTTTTGTTGTTATACTTTGTCAGGGTAATCATGCAGGCCATATAGACCTCCCCCGATAGGGGGAGTAAGAGGGATTAAAGTGCTAAGAATAGTACTAGTTAACACAACCTAGTTACCATGGGTCCCAGACCGCGTGTCTTGTTGTTATACTTTGTCAGGGTAATCATGCAGGCCATATAGACCTCCCCCGATAGGGGGAGTAACAGGGATTAAAGTGCTAAGAATAGTACTACTTAACACAACCTAGTTGCCATGGGTCCCAGGCCGCATGTTTTGTTGTTATACTTTGTCAGGGTAATCATGCAGGCCATATAGACCTCCACAGAAAGGGGGAGTAAGAGGGATTAAACTGCTAAGAAAAGTACTACTTAACACAACCTAGTTACCATGGGTCCCAGACCGCGTGTCTTGTTGTTATACTTTGTCATGGTAATCATGCAGGCCATATAGACCTCCCCCGATAGGGGGAGTTACAGGGATGAAAGTGCTAAGAATAGTACTACTTAACACTACCTAGTTACCATGGGTCCCAGACCACATTTTTAATTATTATACTTTCTCAGGGTAATTATATATCCATCAAATCTATCTATTTATCTTCTATCGATTCTATCTAACTATCAATCTATGTATATCTATCTATCAAATCTATCTATCTCGTGTCCGGACTGTTTTGAGACAGCCACTTGTGTTTTTGACAAATTTGAAGTAGGAGGACAGACCAATCATCTTCTTCCATCTCCCTGTTCCAAAAATGCAGGCCATATAGACCTCCCCCGATAGAGGGAGTAACAGGTAGTAGTAAACTGCTAAGAATAGTACTACTTAACACACCACGGGTCCCAGACCGCATGTCTTATTGTTATACTCTGTCAGGGAAATTATATATCTTTCAAATCTATCTATTTATCTATCAAATCTATCTAACTATCAATCGTATCTATCAAAATGTATATTGCATCTATTGATCAATGTAATTCGTATCTATAAAATGCATATTGCATCTTTTGATCAATGTAATACGTATCTATCAAATGTATATTGCATTTTTTGATCGATAACATTCGTATCTATTAAATGGATATTGCATCTATTGATCAATGTAATTCGTATCTATCAAATGTATATTGCATCTATTGATCTATGTAATTTGTATCGATCATATGTATATTGCATCGATTGAGCTATGTAATCTATGTATCTATCTATCAAATCTATCTATCTCGTGGTTGTGCAAATGGACTGTTTGCGGTTGTTTGCGGTGCGTTACACTTGGAGTTTGGTCTGTCACTGTGAAGCGGGCGTAACCCTTACACTACCTGATCGATACGACATCATAACTGATGTTTTAAAGCACGTTATTGCAAACAATTTATTAATGTTAGTTGATTTAGGCCCTTTATGGGTTAAAAGCAGACTCTGCATCAACTATGTAATTTTCCATGGGAGTTTTGCCATGGATTCCCCTCCAGCATGCCACAGTCCAGGTGTTAGTCCCCTTGAAACAACTTTTCCATCACTATTGTGGCCAGAAATAGTCCTTGTGGGTTTTAAAGTTCACCTGCCTATTGAAGTCAATGGCGGTTCGCCGGTTCGCGAACAATAGCAGAAGTTCGAGTCCGCCATTCGCAAACTGAAATTTTTAAGTTCGCGACATCACTACCCATAACACCCTGGATGGATCACTAATATAAGAGTTATATACATTGCGCAGTTGGCAAGCAAGTTCTATGTCTCTAGCCACGTGTAAATATGCTTTTATTTACCCCTTATCACTGCCTTAAAAGTCTCCCAGAGGGTTTCTGTTTTTACTCCAGCTGTTGAATTAATCTGGATAAAATCTATCCATTTCAATCTTAACCATAGCCCATAAAACTCTTAACTACTGACTTTTATATGCGGTAGGAGTCTTGGAGGTAGATGCTGTACCGCTCACTTCTTCCAAGACTTGTAATACCAGCGTTAGCCAAATCCCATTAAAAAGATAGGATACGCAATTGACGTAAGGGGATTTGCGGTATGGAAAAGTTACCATAAAACAAGTGAGCGGTACACCTTTACCTGCCATACTCGTAATACCAGCGGGCGGTATGACCCCTTAACGCTGCTTTTTAACGCGAACGCAGAACTCGTAATCTAGGTGATAGGTAATATCCCACTCTGGAGCAGCAAGCATTGCAGCTCCCAACCAAGAAACCACTGATGAGCCAATCAGGACTAGCATAAGCATGTAGCTGCCAATCATTGTCAATTTGGAAGTTGCAATTCTTGCAGTTTCGGAGCGAAACTTTACTTTTGTGTTTAATCCCTTTGATGAAAGCTACTGAATAATTGGAATTTTTAAATAGCTCAATAGCATCAATGACCGTTCCTACTGGATTATTTAAAAATAAAAAGAGCCAGTAGGAAGAAAATAATGGTTAGAGCAGTCTTATAAAAGACTTTCTTTGTGAGTGTGTGTATTTCTAGGTAATAACTTTTTGAATTAAATTTACAGTAACAGTACATTTTTAACAGTAATGCTTCTTGAACTCTTTCATTTTTTTTTTTTTTAGGGGATTTTGGAGTGTCTTAAAATAGTAGTGAGTTTAGGTTTGGGCCTGCTAGGTTAGGGCTAAGTGGGGGATCTGCAATGGGCATTTTGGGTAGGGGACAATTTAAAATAGAGAAAACATGTTCAGGTCTGTATTTTCTGAAGACTCAGTCCATTTAAATGGGCATGTCCTTGAGAACAATGGGTAATAGATTCAATGATCAAAAACAACATTTATGCTTACCTGATAAATTCATTTATTTCATGATGGTGAGAGTCCACAAGTCATCACGTGGAAATTTTCTTCCTGACCATTAGGAGGAGGCATTAGACACCCCAACACACCAGAGCTTTAAATCTCTCCCACTTCCCATGATCCTGTCATACATTGAGCCAAGTAGATGAGGAAAACCAAAAAGAAGAAAAGATAACATGTGGCTCGCTAAATAATGCTCTCGCTCGAGCAATAACTGTGCTTTTTGCACTCGTTGGGTTGTGCTTGTATTATGAGTTGAAAGTAAACTGTTTTCACTTGCGCGCCAACCCGACTAGAATATTGTGTACATGTTCACGTATACCCCCATAGAAGTCAAAGGAGGAAAAAAAAGTTGGAAAAAACATCTACTCTTGCGCAAACCCAATCACATATTCTCATGTGCACTAACCCGACATGAAAATATGAATATTTCACATTCCAATATTCTTCACATAGAAGAATATGTTCTATATATTCATAAATATATATATATATATATATATATATATATATATATATATATATATATATATATATATAATATGTTTTTTATACAATATATATCTATACCAATATATTTAGATGATTATATATAGGTATAGATATTAGAGATATATATAGGAATATCTATTTATAAATACATAGAACATATTCTGCTATGTGCAGAACATTGGAATGTGAAATATTTACAGTAAATATATACTATGACACTATATTAGAAAATGAATATTACATAAATATGTTTTTTCAAGTTTTCATCTACTTAACTGCAAAGGGCTCCAATGCACTTATATATATGTCTATATATGTATACATATGCATTTGTGTGTTTATGTGTCTATATATGTTTGTAAATACATATATACACATATAAATACAGAAATATATATGTACACATATATCAACATAAATATTTGTATGTATCTCTATGTTAAAGTATTTTGCCTGCCTTTTTTATAACACCTGAGAATAGATCTCATATCTTTTTAGCCTTTATAACTTTTGCATCCAATATTTTTTATTACATGGTGTTATTATGAATGTAACACCATATTGTTACGGCACTGTGTAAATAAATGCAGACACGTCACCTGCTATATATTTTATATGGCGCCATAAGACTGTGACAGCAGATCAGTTTATTAACCCTGACTGCTGTCATAATGTGGTCCCCGTACACTTATTACATGGGATTCACACGCCACCTTGCTAGGCATAGCTACAGCCGCCTGTATTCTAATTGCTTTTCCTGTAGGAACACATTGTTTTACTACCCACAAAACCGAACGTTACCTCCTTGACTGATAAAAACTCAAGGAGGAAGGAAAACCAGATGCCGGTGTTCTGGTAAGAGGCCAAACTTTGTAAAAGAGCGAACCATGTCACTCCCTGTGACGTTTCATCAGCTGTTTCACACCTTTTTTACTTAATGCGCATGCGTGCCAGTGTCATCACATACCTGGCCGCATACGTCACTGCTAAAATATTTATTGCTGTGAAATTTAGGAACCCTTTATAGAGCGCATGCATGTGATTTTGTATCACAAATGGTGCGCTCATGAAAAGCTGTTTATTAGGCTCCTCTGCAATATTCGGAACTCCGCCCCCCACTGCAACTACTCCCATTACTACTACTGTAAAGCTGAGTCTCCGTGCATGAGAAACAGCCCCCCCCTCGGCTATAGCCACTGCTTCTGATGATCCAATGCAGCTTTTCACAGGCTCCGTTCAATGTCATTATCTTTCATAAGCTTTCATAGCATAATGACATTGAACGGAGCCTGTGAAAAGTTGCATTGGATCATCAGAAGCAGTAGCTATGGCCGAGCGGCGCGGGGGGGGGGCTGTTTCTCATGCACGGAGACTCAGCTTTACAGTAGTAGTAATGGGAGTAGTTGCAGTGGGGGCGGAATTCCGAATATTGCAGAGGAGCCTAATAAACAGCTTTCGATGAGTAACACGCATGCACTCTATAAAGGGTTCCTGAATTTCACAGCAATAAGAATTTTAGCAGTGACGTATGCGGCCAGGTATGTGATGATGCTGGCACGCATGCGCATTAGCTCCAAAATGTGTGAAACAGCTGATGAAACGTCACAGGAAGTGAGATGGTTCGCTATTTTCTAAAGTTCATCCTCTTACTAGAAAACCGGTCCAAGAAATGGGCAAGAAGAAAAACTTTATTAAACTAACAAAATTGGCGTGTTTTTTAAAATGACGTCACTTGATAGGCAGGAGCTTAGAACAATAATGAATGTAATTCTATCTGCAGCTATAGGAGCAATCTAGTAAGAGCTTACTAGGCAGTTCAGTTGTTTATTATTTCTAATTCCTATCGAGACTGTTTCTAAGGGAGAGAGAAAGCTTCCACCGGTGTGGAAATCACATGTGGGGGGAATCTGCAAAAATGCTAGCGCTGCCTATTGTACTGACCTCAAGCAGTGAGCACACAAGCCTTGTCTTCTCACTAAGGTGTCAGGTTTACCGCTGGCTAACATTCCTCCTCAGCTTGCAATTGCAGCACATCTGCCTTATCCACAGAGCTGCAGATGTAATTGCACGCTGAGGAGTAATAGCCAGCGCTACGCTAGACCTTACTCCCACAGATCATTCACTGTCACTGAGGCTCTGAACATCTGGGTTTGGCTTCAGTTAGAGCACATCGCAGCCACAGCACACATCTCTGCACAGGACCCAGCGCTCCACCCAGTCTCATCTCACTGATGTGGCTGTGCACTACTTAGAGCAGGGGTGCTATCATGCTACACATAGGAAATCACCAGACACCATGCGGCATTGCAGGAGCAGCAGCGGGCCCTGCAAAGTGGCGGACCTCCACGGCTCAGTCGCAACCGTGGCTGTTGCGACCCTGGTTGTTCCGTACCTGACAACAAGGTACTGACAGATAGAGCTAAAATTAGCTTTGTATCAAATTCAGATGTTTCTTTTCACTTGATCAGTTTACAACTTTAAGTAAGGCATTTTACATGTGATTCTAGAGAGCAAATCAGAATATCGCTTTCAAGCCACAAAACACGTGACCGCTAATAGCGAATAGGAACTCTAGATAGATAGGAGGAGTGCCGCAACCTCCAGTTTAAATACACACAGACAGCATTACGTTTTTACCTCTGATGAAGAAGGACAATATAAAGGCTATTCCTTCGAAATGTGACATGGTCACTAGTTAATGTGAACCTTGTTTTTTATTTTTTCAATTTGTTTGTAACATTTGTTTTTGAAAAGGATTATTGTATACCTTTTTTATGAACTTCTACACACCAATCCCTAATTCGAACCTAAGTAACCTACTGCTTCTGGTGTACAATAGAGGACAGGAATGTGTACCAGGATTTTCCAACTCTTTGCCTTACAATTACCTCATACTTTATTGAGGGTGTTAAATGTGAGCATAAGGGTTTCGTGTGACAATTTTTTGTGCTCTATTAAACATACGGTCTTGCACTATTTTCCTGTTTCTGCTTTCTTACATATATACCACTTTTGTGTGGAGGAAAGTTTCTAGTGCTGTTATTACACTCCAGGAAGCACAGAAGGCATTTCACAGCATTTGATAAGTATCCAGCGGGGGATATCCTATATGCCACAATGAGGCTCTCCAGGATTGCTCTACACTTACCTCATATCGATTGAGGTAAACTCCTGTAAGTAGAAATCACATCCATTGGAACTACTATTTGCATTTATAGAGATACACCCTGCAACTTAAACTTCTGGGAATCACACTCCAGCATCCAGATTTGACATACATTTATAATATGTACATATATGAACTTGTCTTTTGATACTTTTTTATTTTTACTGATTACTTATATGTTGCAACTTGTTGTGTATTCAAATACATATATATATATATATATATATATATATACATACACACATATACACATATATATATATACATATATATATATATACAGTATATATTGTTTTATTAATCTTGCATTAGAAATAGCCTTTACCCGCGCTATCCCATCCCTTTGCCAAATATATATATATTTATATATATATATAGCTGTGTTCCACATGAGTTAAGACTATGAAATTTGTCTTGAAGAAGGCCTAAGAAAAGGCCGAAACGTCGACACTGTATTTATGTTACTACTACAATAAAAGGTTATCTTATGTATGAAGTCCTGTGAGTGCCCTCCGTCTCTACTATTATTATATATATATATATATATATATATATATATATACAGTGGGGGAAAAAAGTATTTAGTCAGCCACCAATTGTGCAAGTTCTCCCACTTAAGAAGATGAGACAGGCCTGTAATTTTCATCATAGGTATACCTCAACTATGAGTGACAAAATGTGGAAACAAATCCAGATAATCACATTGTCTGATTTGGAAATAATTTATTTGCAAATTATGGTGGAAAATAAGTATTTGGTCAATATCAAAAGTTCATCTCAATACTTTGTTATATATCCTTTGTTGGCAATGAAAGAGGTCAAACGTTTTCTGTAAGTCTTCACAAGGTTGTCACACACTGTTGCTGGTATGTTGGCCCATTCCTGCATGCAGATCTCCTCTAGAGCAGTGATGTTTTGGGGCTGTCGCTGGGCAACACGGACTTTCAACTCACTCCAAAGGTTTTCTATGGGGTTGAGATCTGGAGACTGGCTAGGCCACTCCAGGGCCTTGAAATGCTTCTTACAAAGCCACTCCTTCGTTGCCCGGGCGGTGAGTTTGGGATCATTGTCATGCTGAAAGATCCATCCACGTTTCATCTTCAATGCCCTTGCTGATGGAAGGAGGTTTGCACTCAAAATCTCACGATACATGGCTCCATTCATTCTTTCATGTACACTGATCAGTCATCCTGTTCCCTTTGCAGAGAAACAGCCCCAAAGCATGATGTTGCCACCCCCATGCTTCACAGTAGGTATGGTGTTCTCTCTCCTCCAAACACGACGAGTTGTGTTTCTACCAAACAGTTCTACTTTTTCTGCATCTGACCATATGACATTCTCCCAATCCACTTCTGGATCATCCAAATGCTCTCTAGCATACTTCAGACAGGCTTGGACATGTACTGGCTTAAGCAGGGGGACACATCTGGCACTGCAGGATCTGAGTCCCTGGCGGCGTAGTGTGTTACTGATGGTAGCCTTTGTTACGTTGGTCCCAGCTCTCTGCAGGTCATTCACTAGGTCCCCCCGTGTTGTTCTGGGATGTTTACTCACCGTTCTTGTGATCATTTTGACCCCACAGGGTGAGATCTTGCGTGGAGCCCCAGATCGAGGGAGATTATCAGTGGTCTTGTATGTCTTCCATTTTCTAATTATTGCTCGCACAGTTGATTTCTTCACACCAAGCTGCTTGCCTATTGCAGATTCAGTCTTCCCAGCCTGGTGCAGGTCTACAATTTTGTTTCTGGTGTCCTTCGACAGCTCTTTGGTCTTCACCATAGTGGAGTTTGGAGTGTGACTGTTTGAGGTTGTGGACAGGTGTCTTTTATACTGATAACAAGTTCAAACAGGTGCCATTAATACAGGTAATGAGTGGAGGACAGAGGAGCCTCTTAAAGAAGAAGATACAGGTCTGTGAGAGCCAGAAATCTTGCTTGTTTGAAGGTGACCAAATACTTATTTTCCACCATAATATGCAAATAAATTCTTTCCAAATCAGACAATGTGATTGTCTGGATTTGTTTCCACATTTTGTCTCTCATAGTTGAGGTATACCTATGATGAAAATTACAGGCCTCTCTCATCTTCTTAAGTGGGAGAACTTGCACAATTTGTGACTGACTAAATACTTTTTTTCCCCACTGTATATATAATGTGTAGAGGGCACTCTCACTTTCAAAGTTCTTTCGTGCCAGGGTGCCAGCAGGTAAATATACAAGGTAAAGGAAGGCACTCACTGGTCTTTTCATCAAATGTTTATTATCAAGCGTGACGTTTCGGGGACATACTCCCCTTCCCCTTGTCTGAGGAAGGGGAGTGTGTCCCCGAAACGTCACGCTTGATAATAAACATTTGATGAAAAGACCAGTGAATGCCTTCCTTTACCTTGTGTATATGTGTGTATATATATATATATATATATATATATATATACCTGTATATAGATATATAGATACAGGTGAAACCGAAAAATTAGAATATTGTGCAAAAACATAATTTATGTAAGAACTTACCTGATAAATTCATTTCTTTCATATTAGCAAGAGTCCATGAGCTAGTGACGTATGGGATATACATTCCTACCAGGAGGGGCAAAGTTTCCCAAACCTTAAAATGCCTATAAATACACCCCTCACCACACCCACAATTCAGTTTAACGAATAGCCAAGAAGTGGGGTGATAAGAAAGGAGCGAAAGCATCAAAAAATAAGGAATTGGAATAATTGTGCTTTATACAAAAAAATCATAACCACCACAAAAAGGGTGGGCCTCATGGACTCTTGCTAATATGAAAGAAATGAATTTATCAGGTAAGTTCTTACATAAATTATGTTTTCTTTCATGTAATTAGCAAGAGTCCATGAGCTAGTGACGTATGGGATAGCAGATACCCAAGATGTGGAACTTCCACGCAAGAGTCACTAGAGAGGGAGGGATAAAATAAAGACAGCCAATTCCGCTGAAAAAATTAATCCACTACCCAAATCAAAAGTTTCAATTTTTATAATGAAAAAAACTGAAATATAAGCAGAAGAATCAAACTGAAACAGCTGCCTGAAGTACTATTCTACCAAAAACTGTTTCTGAAGAAGAGAAAACATCAAAATGGTAGAATTTAGAAAAAGTATGCAAAGAAGACCAAGTCATTGCTTTGCAAATCTGATCAACAGAAGCTTCATTCTTAAAAGTCCAGGAAGTAGAAACTGACCTAGTAGAATGAGCCGTAATCCTCAGAGGCGGGGATTAACCCGACTCCAAATAAGCATGATGAATCAAAAGCTTTAACCAAGATGCCAAAGAAAAGGCAGAAGCCTTCTGACCTTTCCTAAAACCAGAAAAGATAACAAATAGGCTAGAAGTCTGTCTGAAAACTGAGTAGCTTCAACATAATATTTCAAAACTCTTACCACATCCAAAGAATGTAAGAATCTTACCAAAGAATTCTTAGGATTAGGACACAAGGAAGGGACAATAATTCCTCCACTAATGTTGTTAGAATTCACAACTTTAGGTAAAAATTGAAATGAGGACAGCAAAAACCACCTTATCCTGATGAAAAATCAGAAAAAGGAGATTCACAAGAAAGAACAGATAATTCAAAAAACTGTTCTAGCTGAAGAGATGTCTAAAAAGAACAATACTTTCCATGAAAGTAATTAATGTCCAAAGAAAGCATATGCTCAAATAGAAGAGTCTGAAAAGCCTTCAGAACCAAAATAAGACTCCAAGGAGGAGAAATTGGCTTAAATGACAGGCTTGATACGAACCAAAGCCTGAACAAAACAATTAATATCAGAAAGATTTAGCAATTCTTACTGCAAAACAGCACAGAAAAGCAGAGATTTGTCCTTTCAAAGAACATGCAGACAAAACCTTATGAAGAAACTATAAAATCCTAGGAATTCTAAAAGAATGTCAAGAGAATTCATAAGAAGAGCATCATGAGATGTAAATCTTCCAAACTCGATAATAAATCCTACTAGACACAGATTTACGAGCCTGCAACATAGTATTAATCACTGAGTCAGAGAAACTTCTATGACTAAGTACCAAGCGTTAAATTTTCATACCATCAAATTAATAGTTTGAATTCCTGATGAAAAAAACGAATGTTAAGATATAAGGTCTGGCCTTAATGGAAGTAACCAAGATTGGCAACTGGACATCCGAACACGAACCATATATCAAAACCTGTGTGGCCATGCTGGAGCCACCAGCCACACCAAAAATTGGTCTCTGATGATTTAGAAAATCACTCTAAAAAGAAGAACCAGAGATGAAAAAATATAGGCAGATTGATAATTCCAAGGAAGTGTTAATGCATACACTACTTCCGCCTGAAGATCCCAGAACCTGAATAGGCCCCTGGGAAGTTCCTTGTCTAGATGAGATGCCATCAGATCTATTTCTGGAAGCCCTCACATCTGAAAAATTGAAAAACATATCTGGGTAAAGAGACCATTCTCCCGGATGTAAAGCTTGATTAACAGAGATAATCCGCTTCCCAATTGTCTATACCTGGGAAAAAGACCACAGAAATTAGATAGGAGCTGGATTTAGTCCAAGCAAATATCCGAGATACTTCTGTCACAGCCTAAAGACTGATAGTCCCACCCTGATGATTGACATACGCCACAGTTGTGACATTATCTGTCTGAAAAAAACGTCTCTTCTTCAAAAAGAAACCAAACTGAAGAACTCTGAGAATGCACGGAGTTCCAGAATATCAAATGGTAATCTCACCTCCTGAGATTTCCAAACCCCTTGTGCTGACAGAGATCCTCAGACAGCCTCCCAACCTAAAAGACTCGCATCTGTAAAGATCATGGTCCAGGTTGAAAGAACCGAAGAGACCTGTAGAACTAAATGATGGTGATCTTAACCACCGAATCAAAGATAGTTAAACATTAGGATTCAAAGATATAAAAAGTGATATCCTAGAATCCCTGCACCATTATTCAGCATAAAAAACTGGAAAGGTTTCCTATGAAATGAGCAAAGGGAATCGAATCCAATGCTGCAGCCATGAAACAAACGGAACCCAATAAACTTGTCACTTGTCTGTTAGAGACAAAAACATTGACACAATCTATCTGGAAACCTAAAAAAAAGGTGACCCTTGTGTGAGAAATCAAGGAGCTTTTGATAAAAAAAATCCTCTAACCATGTCTTGAAGAAACAACAAAGTTGAATCGTATGAGATTCCACAGAACGAAAAAGACTAAGCCAGTACCACGATACCGTCCAAAAAAGGAACACTGAGAACCTTGAAAAGATTCTTAGAGGCTGTCGCTAGACCAGAAGGAAAAGCAACAAATTGGTAATGCTTGTCAAAAAAAAAGAGAATCTCAGAAAATAATAAAAATAATCTGAATGAAAACAGAAAATGAAGATATGCATCTATTGTATCTATTGTAAACAAATAATGCCATCACTGACCAAAAAGGCAGAATAGACCATATAAACACCATTCTAAAAGATGGTACACTTATATAACAATTCAAAAAGATTTTCTATCTTTGGAACAATGAATAGTCTTGAATAAAAACCCAAAACCCAGTTCCTAAAATGAAACTGGAAAGAAATACCCCAGAAAACTCCAGGTCTGAGACACACTTCAGAAAAGTGATAGTCTTACTGGAATAGCTGGAATATGATAGAGAAAAAAGACTTCTCACAGACGGTTTTACTCTGAAACTTATTCTGTACCCAAAGTTTAAGAAGTTTGGACCGAATAGAACCAAACAAATTTCAAAAAAGTCTTAACCTGCCCCTTACCAGCCAAGCTGGAATAAGAATCGCACCTACATGCAAATTTAGGGAGCTGACTTTAAACTTTTAAAAGGCTTAATTGAATGAAGAACAAAAAACTTCCAATTATAAACATGTTACTTGGGGAAAAATTCAGGATTCCGTTCCTTAATAAGAACAGAAAACTAATATAAGCTTAAAGTTTTAGTCTTAGAACTCAATCTTGAAGCCCAGAGTAACAGTTAAATAATTGAATCCAATTATGAACCAAATAATTGAATATCTTGGAAAAAAAGAAATATGGATTTTAAAAATCAAATTAGCATTCCAAGATTGAAATCACAAAGTTCTTCTAGCTAAAATAGCTAAAGACATAGATTAAACCTCATTTGCGAAATATTTTAGTAAAATGAAATTATTAGCATGTTAATCAAGTTAAAGGATCAGACAACACACTGGACTTGCATAATCAACAAATGCAAGATAACAAGACAATGCAATAGCACTTAGTCTGGACTTCAAAAAAATAGAAGCTTTTGTCCTTTTAACAATGCTAAAACAAATCCTAATCCGATACTTGATCTTAAAGTATCCAACCAGAAAGATGCAGCAATTGCAATATCAGCCAAATAAATTACAGGTCTAAGAAAAGTACCTGAAAATAATTTTCCTTAAATAAGATACGACCATCTGAAGGAAAAAAATAAATACTATTTGCTATAAGAATAATAGTATATTTAGCAGGAGTAGAGATACCCCCATTAACTTGGGGAATCTTTCCTCAAAACTGAAAACTAACTGCCGGCAAAGAATACAATTTAAAAACCTTAAAGAAGGACTGAAAGAAAATTCTCAGCCTATTCCATTCCCTAGTATCAGGAACTGGAAAAAAAAAAACCCTCTGAAGAAACCACAGAAGATAAACAAGCAGGATTTAAATGTTAGCTAGTCTTTAAAATCAAAATAACTAGATATTTCAATATCCAAAATAATCAACACCTTTTGAACAAGAAACAAATGTACTCTATTAAAGAATAAAAAAGTAGATTTGTTAGTGTCAATATCTGATGAAGAAAAATTCTGAATGAGAAAAAAAGCACCATCAGAGAAGGATAATTCATTATGTTGTTGGTCATTTGAAACTTCATCAACTAAAAGAAGTTTGAAAAAGACCTAGAAATTTTATTAGAAGGCGGGACGTCAGACAAAGCCTTTAAAATAGAATCAGAAAAAAATTCTTATAAATTACTAAGTATATCTTGTACATAAAATGTAAAAAGAATAGCAATATATAAAGCATAAATACTAATGGATTCTGCATGTAAAAGTTTATCATGATAACTTATTACAAACCATAGCTAAAGATGAACATTCATAACATTTAAAATAAATGAACTTAGAGGAGGGCGGAGCCAGCGCTCATCCGAGATGGCTGCACCATAGTGAGCTCCGTGTCCTAAAGTGGGCCAAGCAGATAATATAGGGGCATGCCGATCATATATATACCAGAGAATCACTTATGAACGATACTGAAGTGCACTTTACTAGATGATGTGGTGATCAGCGAGGCTAAGAGAGAACAAAAGGTGAATTAGAGGAGACTCAGACCCTCCACATACACGCCGTGTGAGGCCTAGCAGCGTCATAGACGTTCACCGGAGCAATGGCTCTCTGAGTAACGGGGCGAAGCAGACCTAGACGGAGGTTTTATAATGTGAGCAGCAAACCGCCAAATAGGCGATCAGTGAGGTGAGAATAATTTATCGTTGCGGTTAAAACCTAGATAATCACAGCGATATAGCATAACTGCATAATACACCCGCACAGATCTTAGGTGATTCCCAAACCTCTAAGGGAAGAATTGGAACTCTATAGACATGTTTGCAAGTACTATGAAGCAGACTTAAACAAGTGAAATATAGTTTAAAAGCATGAACTGAGGTGGATGCATGTAATATATTAACATTGCTTTGATAAATAGATAGTGCGTCACTTAGTAAGTGCAGCACGGAGCTACAGAGGCCTACTGTGAGACCCATGCAGCCTTACAGACTACGCTTGTTTTACGGTTATGACAAGATGCCTGCAATAATATAGAAAGAAGGAATTTAATCACAAGAACACATAACGAAGATGTTAATATACTGACTTTCCTATATACTAACTGTAATACCTATATGGAGACCCTCAAACTGCATCTTTAAAAACGATTCAGAATTACTTGCTCCTAGCCACTTGGGATTTATTTGAAAACACTCTGGTTTGCTGCTGAATATTACTGACACTATTACATGAACCTTTCGGTTTTGAGTGCTTACAGAGAGCACTGTTATTCTTTAAAGTCATAAGCCGACTCATGAAACTCTGAGCAAATAGGAGGTTTATTGAGGCTGCATACACAGTTGGATAAAGAATATTAACCCCGTAATTATAAATACTAAGAAAATCCTATTACCATGTCCCCCAAAAAAGGCTCCAAAGGGGATAAGCCTATGAAGAAAAAATCTAATGTCCTTCCATCAGTGAATAAGTTTTTTAAAAGCATTGATCCTCCACAAAGCCAAAATACTCTTGATATAGAGCCTAGCCTGGGGAACGATTCTACGTCTTCAGAGTCTGACACAGAAAGTATTGGTCAACCAGTCACAATACCAAAAGCATTACTGGACTCGCTACCTTCCAAAAAAGATTTTACATCTTTAGTGCAACAGGTGAAGCAGTGTATCCGAGAGGAAATAGCAGATATAAATAAAGATCTTGCAGAAATTGGCCAGAGAGTGGAAAAGCTAGAAGGCGACTCAGATATACAGGGAAAATCTCTACACACATTCTCTGAAAAGATGTCACAACAAGATTTAATTATTCTACAACTTGAAAACAAGGTTGATGATTTAGAGAATAGGAGCCGCCGCCAAAACATCAGGATTAGGGGCATACCAGAAGAGGTGGCCCCCCAAGAATTAGAGACCTATGTTCAAGAATTATTTGCCTTCCTGACAGAGGAGGGGGATGATTCTACCTTCGCTTTGGATAGGATTCATAGAGCTTTGCGCTCCAAACCGCCAGAAGGACAACCCCCAAGAGATGTCATCACCAAAATATCCAGCTACCCTATAAAGGAAATGTTAATGAAAAAGGCAAGGCAGAAGCACCCAGTAAAATTTAGAGAAAGCAACCTCCAGTTGTTCGAAGATCTATCAGCAAGGACCCTGCAGAAAAGAAGAGAACTGTGGCCACTCACAACCAAGCTTCGCCAGCAAAACATACCCTATAGATGGGGTCACCCGTTTAGTCTGCAGATCCAGTGGAAAGGAAAAAGAGTTTTTTGCCAATCACCAGAAGAGATTACATCAGTTTGCAAAGAATTGAGGCTTGATCCGATCAAGATGTCCGAGGGTTCGAAGAGTTCTCCAGGGAAGCTTATCAACAGGGAAATCCCTCTCCCCCAAAGAACGGAGTGGCAGAAGATATCACATCGGAAGGGTAACGTGCACACTCCCTCACACAACAATACTAGTGCACCAAGGCAAGAAGTTACATAAAGCGTGAATGGACATTATTTGCAACTAGAGAGACTAACACTGGGAGTCTGCGATCCATTCCATTGTATTCTGAAAATATACTTCTTAGATGGTAAAAATTAATATAGAAATTATCATGTTTAGCAAGATATTGACAGTCTTTATAATGTTCACTGTCCATTAGACTCTAGAAATAGTTAAGATATGTACTTATTTCAGTATACCTCTTAGATTCAGAGTTGTTGAATAACTTTATTTTTGATCTGAAGTTTGAATGTTTGATCAGTATATACCGCAATTAGGTATACCCCCAAAATACCAATGATTTTACAAGTGCTTGGCCTAACATGGCACCCTCCCCCCCTTTTTTTCTCAGATTTTCTTTGATTTTGATCGTATTTGTTTGACAAGCTTATACGGAAAGAGTTAAATGAGGTTTGAATTAAGTTGTTCTAATGTTATCTTTTTTTTGATTGTTTTCTTGATGCTGTGCCTGGGGTTTGCTCGTGAGGCTCTGGTAATTATACAAACACATCTGTTAACAGCTGAAGTGTCGCTTGACTCAATTTGATGACTACACAAGGTAAAGCTCAATTATTGCATATTTTCACCCAAAATGTTAAGGGATTCAACATTCCTAATAAAAGAAATATGGCTCTGCTAGATTTACACAAAAGGGGAGGTAAGATTCTTTTCTTGCAGGAAACCCATTTTAAACAAAATAGCACGCCGAGATACTTTTCTGCTCAGTTTCCCTAACATTATCATAGTGTACACCAACATAAAAAAATAAATGGGGTTAGTATTCTTATTCATAGTTCCATCCCATTTAAGGTGCTCCACACTGACAGAGACACTGAGGGTAGATTTTTATGTATAGTTGGATTGCTTTATGGCAAGCCAATAACCCTAGTTAATTTATATGTCCCTAACCTACGTCAAGACGTCTTTATTAAACAAATTATGCAGAAAATTATGACTATCTCTAAAGGCCCATTGATAATGGGAGGAGATTTGAACATCCCACTGCATCCAGCGGTAGATAGCTCAAGTGATAATAGTTCTATACCACAAAAAGTTTCCAGATCTATCTGGCAATCTCTTAAGTCACTAATGTTACACGATACATGGCGTTATCTACATCCAAATAAAAGGGATTATACATTCTTTTCATTTCCACATAAGAGCTACTCCCGCCTAGATTACATCTTCACTGATCATTTGGCCCTCTCATACATAAAACACTGTGAAATAAAACATACTACATGGTCAGATCATTCTTTAGTAGAATGCTCCTTACAGTGGCCGTCTGCTCCCCTACGCCCCTTTGGCTGGAGACTGGACGACTCATTGTTACTGGATCCACAAACAGTAGAAAACCTCACTAAGCAGATGAATACCTATTTTTCAATTAACACCACCCCAGATACTAAATTAAATATCATATGGGAAGCGCATAAGGCGTATATGAGAGGGGAACTTATTAAAATCAAAGCAGGCAAGAATAGGGCAAACAGAGAAATATACCTATCATTAGCAAGTGAGATTGCAGAATTAGATTATTTAGCGAAACTTAATCCCAGAGACGAGGGAGTAATACAGTCACTCAGTCAGAAAAGAGAGTTATTGAATGAGCATCTACAACTTGAAACTCAGAGGAAGATGTTATTCCTACAACAAAGGTTTTATGGGGAGAGCAATAGGACAGGTAAATATTTAGCCAGAGCCCTTAAAAAACAACAACATAAGTCTTATATATACTCCCTGTTGGCAAAGTCGGGATCTCTTATAGAGGATACTTTATCTATAGCTAGGAATTTTCAGGAGTACTACCATAAACTCTATAACATTCATACAGATAGACCTTCATTGTCCCATAGCGAGAAATGCACGCGATATCTGAAAGATAAAGCCCTCCCAAAATTATCAGAAGAGGACGCACAATCATTAGAATTACCTATTAGTGCAGAGGAGATTCAAAAGGCAATCATGGATTTGAAGCCTAATAAGGCCCCGGGGCCAGATGGCTTCACTGATCGATATTATAAAACTTTTACGTCCCAATTGAGTCCACATTTGGAGCGCTTGTTCAATTCTATCTCTGACCAGGATGGTTTTCCAGATACTATGCTCAAGCCCATATAACAGTTATTCCAAAGCCGGGGAAGCCGTCCACAACACCAGCTAATTTTAGACCTATTTCATTATTGAATGTGGATTTAAAAATATATGCCAAGATATTGGCGACTAGAATGAACGACTTATTACCTAAATTATTGGACGAAGACCAGGTAGGATTCGTAAAAGGTAGAGAAGCTAGGGATAATGTTGGTAAGGTAGTTACCTTGATAGACCATATTAAAACTACTAAAACCCCAACTGTCCTCCTCTCCACAGATGCAGAGAAGGCGTTTGACAGACTGGACTGGACCTTTTTACACTCCACTCTAATTAAATTTGGCTTCCCCTCTAAATTTATTTCCCAAATTCTAGCCCTGTATTCTGACCCATTAGCACAGGTAAGGGTCAATGGTCAGCTGTCGGACGCCTTCGAAATCCGGAATGGGACAAGACAGGGGTGTCCATTGTCCCCCCTGCTTTTTGTACTATCACTGGAACCCCTAGCGAGTCGTATCCGTAATAATCCAGATATTGTAGGCATAGAAATCAATAACACATCTTATAAACTAGCTATGTTTGCGGACGATGTGCTAATGTCCTTGTCCAACCCGAAGGCTTCTTTAAAAGAAGCCCAAGTGGAACTATTAAAATATAGGGAAGTATCCAATTTTTTGATTAATTCAGCGAAATCTGAAGTGTACCCGATTAATATTTCAGAGGATTTGCTGAGAGACATAGAACTAACTAGCCCATTTAAAATTAACCCCACATCATTAAAATATCTGGGCATTTATTTAACTTCAGATGAAAGTCAACTGCGTAAGTTAAATTATGGGAGACTCATAACGGAGTTTCAATCTCTGACCTCTAGATGGTTACCAAAGCAAAATATATCGTGGTTGGGAAGAATCTCGGCAGCTAAAATGATTTTATTACCAAAAGCTTTATATCTTCTTCAGGCACAGCCTATAGGGAATGTAACTAAAGACATACATACCTTACAGAAAATATTAAACTCGTATATCTGGCAGAGAAGACCACCTAGACTTCCACAGAGCACCATCTACACCCCCAGAGAGGGAGGCGGCCTAGGAGTCCCTAATTTACACTGGTATAAAGTAGCTATTTCCTTGAGTAGAGTAGTGGACTGGTGTAGACATAATAAGTTCTCCCACAAAAAACTGGTCCAGTTAGAGAGTCAAGTATTAAATATACCACATATGAGTGGAATATGCTGGGCGCCATTAATCTCAGCAACTTTGCTGAATAAAAGCAAACCTTATAACATTTGTAATGAGACCTGGTCCACTTGGCTATACTATAGAAATAAATTCGCTAAGATATCCACACCTTACGCACCATTGACTACATTGATATGTAATAAAGAATTAGAAGAAAGTAGACCTGGGAGTAGATGGACTCATAGTGAAACGAGCAATTTGGAGAATTTAATTCCGATATATAGTCTAGTAAAAGATGGAAAATTACTCAGCAGACAGGTTCTACTGGAGCAAGGTTATAATTATTTCCAGTCGTGGTATACTTATCACCAGATTAGATATTACATATCAACACATAAAAATAGAACAGACTTTTTGCGAGCACCAACTGCATTTGAGTCACTATGTTTAGGTACGTCTCCAGTATTGACAGGAATTATTTCCACCATTTACAAACATATCAGAGACATACACACCCCGACCAGACCCATTTACACACAGAGATGGGAAAAAGAGATGAACACGCAAATTTCCACCCAGCAATGGAAACGTTGGTTTTCCTTCACGGCTAAATCCTCACACTCATTTCACTGTCTAGAAACTAACCTGAAGGTCTTGCTGAGGTGGTATCTAACACCCAACAGACTGAAACATATGTTTAGGTCTGCTAGTAATAAGTGTTGGAGGGGTTGTGAGATAGAGGGCAATATGTGTCATATCTGGTGGGATTGTGTACACATACGTCAGTTCTGGAGAGCTATCTATAAAGAAATTGAGAAGGCTACGGGCCTTAGACTAGAGTTCTCTCCAAATCTGGCAATTTTTAATGATCTCTCCAACGTCCCTTGTAAATTACGACGTATTCTAATTCAGATTATGATTAATGCAGCCAAAAGATTGATTCCAAGACTATGGAAATCCCCGCAAATCCCTTCTCTTGATAATTGGAAAAAACAAGTGGAATTCATAATTAAAATGGAACGGTTCTTTTATGTCTCTCATAATAGATTAAATATATATTACGATGTTGTTTTCTTTTGGGAACAATACAAATTTGCTGAAATACCTTAACAGACAGCAGACAGTAACTGTTTTAGACAAGGGCTTTAAAAAACACAGCTCCCCTTTAGATCTCATTCTAGTGTCCTGTGATCATTGGGTGAATAATAACTAGCGGTATGTTGTACAAGCTATTAATTTAAATAGAGAAAAATCATAGGACATGGGCCTCCGAGCTACCCCGGGCATAGTTGAAACATATATTAGAAAGTATTGTAATTGTTGATCATACGAGTTAATGGTCTATGTTATTTGTTGATTTTTTGTAATTGCTTCCTTTTTTCCCTTTTTTTTTCCTTTATATTTAAATATTCTTGTCATGATAGAGACCTAACACAATTGCTTATTAGTTTTGATAAGTACATGGAAATTATACATAAACATACTCAAACTTTGATTTCGAGGGCATATAGCGAGGACGCTGATGCAAAACTGAACTATTTCTAAACTATATGCCCGAATTAAGAGAAAATGTTTGTATGTTTTATTTAAGTCGTTTTGACATACCCGAATCAGCTACAGAGACTTTTGAAAGATGGACTTTTAGATATAAAAGAGATATTCTTCATGTATCTGTCTATACCTGATGAGATGTTGGGTTCTTTATGTATGTGCAACTTTTCAAATAAAAACTTTTAAAAATTTAAAAAAAAAAAAAAATGAACTTAGCTTTGGTAGGACTGATCTCAGTCAACAGGAATCCCTCAGTATGTTCTGATCCAGGAACAGTTTATGGAAAATCTTGCAATATGTAAAAGAAAAAAACAACATATAAAGCAAAATTATCAAATTCCTTAAATGACAGTTTCAGGAATGGGAAAAAATGCAAAACAAACAAGCCTCTAGCAACCAGAAGCAACAAAAAAGTGAGACTTAAATAATGTGAGAAAAAGTGGAACAAGAATAACGCCCACAACTACGGCGCCGGAAATGACAAAATTTTGCGCCAAGAATGACGCAATAAATTGAAGCCTTTTCTGCCCCCGCGAGCCTAACAGCCCGCAGGAAAAAAAGTCAATTGAAAATTTTCAAGGTAAGAAAAAAATATTTATTCATATGCATTATCTCAAATAATGAAACTGACAGTCTGAAAGAAGGAATACTGATTATCCTGAATCATGGCAAATATAAGTTTAAACACATATATTTAGAACTTTACATATAAAGTGCCCAACCATAGCTTAGAGTGTCACAAAAAATAAGACTTAGTTACCCCAGGACACTCATCTACATATAGTAGATAGCCAAACCAGTACAGAAACGAGAATCAGTAGAGGTAATGGTATATAAGAGTATATCGTCGATCTGAAAAGGGAGGTAAGAGATGAATCTCTATGACCGATAACAGAGAACCTATGAAATAGATCCCGTAGAAGGAGACCATTGAATTCAAATAGGCAATACTCTCTTCACATCCCTCTGACATTCACTGCACTCTGAGAGGAAAACCGGGCTCCAGCCTGCTGCGAAGCGCATATCAACGTAGAATCTAGCACAAACTTACTTCACCACCTCCATGGGAGGCAAAGTTTGTAAAACTGAATTGTGGGTGTGGTGAGGGGTGTATTTATAGGCATTTTAAGGTTTGGGAAACTTTGCCGCTCCTGGTAGGAATGTATATCCCATACGTCACTAGCTCATGGACTCTTGCTAATTACATGAAAGAAAAGTTAATTTATTTCACTAATGCAACTTAAAAGGTGAAACTAATATATGAGATAGACTCATTACATGCAAAACAAGATAGTTCAAGCCGTGATTTGTCATAATTGTGATGATTATGGCTTACATCTCATCAAAACCCCAAATCCACAATCTCAGAAAATTAGAATATTACATGCTATCAATAAAACAAGGATTGTACATAGAACAATATCGGACCTCTGAAAATTATAAGCATGAATACTGTATGTACTCAGTACTTGGTTTGGGCCCCTTTGGCAGCAATTACTGCCTCAATGTGGCGTGGCATGGAATCTATCAGCCTGTGGCACTGCTGAGGTGTTATGGAAGACCAGGATGCTTCAATAGCGGCCTTCAGCTCTTCTGCATTGTTCGGTTTCATGTCTCTCATCTTTCTCTTGACAATGCCCCATAGATTCTCTATGGGGTTCAGGTCAGACGAGTTTGCTGGCCAATCAAGCACAGTAATCCCACTGTCATTGAACCAGGTTTTGGTGCATTTGGCATTTTCCAAATGAGATGCAAAATTTGCTCTCATGAGAAAAGAGGATTTTAGACCACTGAGCAACAGACCAGTTCTGTTTTTCTTTAGCCCAGGTAAGACGCTTCTGCTGTTGTTTGTTGTTCAGGAGTGGCTTGACAAGAGGAATACAACATTTGAAGCCCATGTCCAGGATATGTCTGTGTGTGGTGGCTCTTGATACACTGACTTTAGCCTCAGTCCACTCCTTGTGAAAGTTCCCAATACTTTTGAATGGCCTTTTCCTGACAATCCTCTCCAGGCTGCGGTCATCCCTGCTGCTTGTGCACCTTTTTCTTCCACACTTTTCCCTTCCACATAACTTTATATTAATGTGCTTTGATACAGCACTTTGGGAACATCCAACTTCTTTTGCAATTACCCTTTGAGGCTTTCCCTCCTTATGGAGGGTGTCAATGATGGTTTTCTGCACAACTGTCAGGTCCGCAGTCTTTCCCATGATTGTGATTCCAGACTGAGAGACCATTTAAAGGCTCAGGAACCCTTTGCAGGTGTTATGACTTAATTAGCTGATTAGAGTGGGACACTTTGAGCCTAGAATATTGCACCTTTTCACAATATTCTAATTTTCTGAGGTTGTGGATTTGGGGTTTTCATGAGCTGTAAGCCATAATCATTACAATTATGACAAATCACGGCTTGAACTATCTAGCTTTGCATGTAATTAGTCTATCTCATATATTAGTTTCACCTTATAAGTTGCATTAGTGAAATAAATGAACTTTTGCACGATATTCTAATTTTTCGAGTTTCACCTGTGTATGTATATGTATATGTATATATATATATATATATATATATATATATATATATATATAAATACACAGTATATATATATATATATATATATATATATATACATATGTTTTGTTTTTTTCAACATGCTTAAAATAAATCAAATAGGCAAAAAAAAATCTAACTATCTAGCTACCTGAAGAAGCAAAACCATCAAAATAATAGAAATTAGTTAAAGTATGCAAAGAAGGCCTTGCAAATCTCATCAACTGAAGCCTCATACTTTAAAGCCCAAGAAGTGGCACCTGACCATGTAGAATGAGCAGGTAAGGAAGACTAAAAACGCTAAACTTATTTGTTTAATAGCGTGTGCTATTTAAGAGACTAGTATCACTACTAGTCTGAATAATATGTACAGAAAAGGTGGAATAAACAGCGCTAAAAAGTACTTAGTGTACTAGAGAGCTAGGGTTATACAACAAACAGTACAAAACTAAAGATATCTTAATGTAGACTTCTACACACAAATATATCATCTCAGAAATAAAATCCCACACTATCTCAATAGGTCAACAGGATTTAATATAAACATTTCTAAAACACATACGCCTAGATTTAGAGTTTGGCGGTAGCCGTCAAAACCAGCGTTAGAGGCTTCTAACGCTGGTTTTTACCGCCCGCTGGTATTTGGAGTCAGTCAGGAAAGGGTCTAACGCTCACTTTCCAGCCGCCACTTTTCCATACCGCAGATTCCCTTACGTCAATTGCGTATCCTATCTTTTCAATGGCATCTTCCTAACGCCTGTATTTAGAGTCGTGGCTGAAGTGAGCGTTAGAAATCTAACGACAAAACTCCAGCCGCAGAAAAAAGTCAGGAGTTAAGAGCTTTCTGGGCTAACGCCGGTTCATAAAGCTCTTAACTACTGTGCTCTAAAGTACACTAACACCCATAAACTACCTATGTACCCCTAAACCGAGGTCCCCCCACATCGCTGCCACTCTATTTAAAATTTTTAACCCCTAATCTGCAGACCGCACACCACTGCCACCTACGCTATCCCTATGTACCCCTAATCTGCTGCCCCTAATACCGCCGACATCTACATAATATTTATTAACCCCTAATCTGCCGCCCCCAACGTCGCCGCCACCTACCTACAATTATTAACCCCTAATCTGCCGACCGGACCTCACCGCTACTATAATAAATGTATTAATCCCTAATCCGCCTCACTCCCGCCTCAATAACCCTATAATAAATAGTATTAACCCCTAATCTTCCCTCCCTAACATCGCCGACACCTAACTTCAAGCATTAACCCCTAATCTGCCGACCGGACCTCACCGCTACTCTAATAAATTTTTTAACCCCTAAAGCTAATTCTAACCCTAACACCCCCCTAAGTTAAATATAATTTAAATCTAATAAAATAAATTAACTCTTATTAAATAAATTATTCCTATTTAAAGCTAAATACTTACCTGTAAAATAAACCCTAATATAGCTACAATATAAATTATAATTATATTGTAGCTATTTTAGGATTAATATTTATTTTACAGGCAACTTTGTAATTATTTTAACCAGGTACAATAGCTATTAAATAGTTAAGAACTATTTAATAGCTACCTAGTTAAAATAATTACAAAATTACCTGTAAAATAAATCCTAACCTAAGTTACAATTAAACCTAACACTACACTATCAATAAATTAATTAAATAAAATACCTACAATTATCTGCAATTAAACCTAACACTACACTATCAATAAATTAATTAAATACAATACCTACAAATAAATACAATGAAATAAACTAACTAAAGTACAAAAAATAAAAAAGAACTAAGTTACAAAAAATAAAAAAATATTTACAAACATTAGAAAAATATTACAACAATTTTAAACTAATTACATCTACTCTAAGCCCCCTAATAAAATAAAAAAGACCCCCAAAATAAAAACATGTCCTACCCTATTCTAAAATTAAAATAGAAAAGCTCTTTTACCTTACCAGCCCTTAAAAGGGCCCTTTGCGGGGCATGCCCCAAAGAATTCAGCTCTTTTGCCTGTAAAAAAAAAACATACAATACCCCCCCCCAACATTACAACCCACCACCCACATACCCCTAATCTAACCCAAATCCCCCTTAAATAAACCTAACACTAAGCCCCTGAAGATCTCCCTACCTTGTCTTCACCACACCGGGTCCCGATCTGTCCAGAAGAGCCTCCGATGTCTTGATCCAAGCCCAAGCGGGGGGCTGAAGACATCCATCCTCCGGCTGAAGTCTTGATCCAAGCGGGCAGAAGAGGACATCCGGACCGGCAAACATCTTCATCCAAGCCGCATCTTCTATGTTCTTCCATCCGATGATGACCGGCTGATCTTCAAGACCTCCAGCGCGGATCCATCCTCTTCTTCCGACGACTAGACGATGAATGAAGGTTCCTTTAAGGGACGTCATCCAAAATGGCGTCCCTCGAATTCCGATTGGCTGATAGGATTCTATCAGCCAATCGGAATTAAGGTAGGAAAATTCTGATTGGCTGATGGAATCAGCCAATCAGATTCAAGTTCAATCCGATTGGCTGATCCAATCAGCCAATCAGATTGAGCTTGCATTCTATTGGCTGTTCCGATACATAGGTATAATGTAGGTTGCTGAGGTGTACGGAGCGGCAGATTAGGGGTTAATAATAATATGCAGGGGTCAGCGATAGTGGGGGCAGCAGATTAGGGGTTAATAAGTGTAATGCTAGGGGTGTTTAGACTCGGGGTACATGTTAGAGTGTTAGGTGCAGACTTAGGAAGTGTTTCCCCATAGGAAACAATGGGGCTGCGTTAGGAGCTTAACGCTGCTTTTTTGCAGGTGTTAGGTTTTTTTTCAGCTCAAACTGCCCCATTGTTTCCTATGGGGGAATCGTGCACGAGCACGTTTTTGAAGCTGGCCGCGTCCGTAAGCACTGCTGGTATCGAGAGTTGCAGTGGCGGTAAATTATGCTCTACGCTCCTTTTTTGGAGCCTAACGCACTGAAAACGCAGCCATTCTGTGAACTCTAAATACCAGCGGTATTTAAAAGGTGCGGGGGGAAAAAAGCATGCGTTAGCTACGCGGGTCGTTACCGACAAAACTCTAAATCTAGCCGATAAATTCCTAAAATATATTCCTCAAAAAATAAAATAGAATAAGCAAAGACAATATATATTTCTAAAACATATATTTCATAAAATAATGTGCGCAATGAGCTAATGGGTACATGAGGACGTCTCCTCTTAGGCAGCGATAATAGGAGGCGATAGTCAATTGCTAAATACCACCTTAATTGCTAAATACCACCTTAAAAGTTAAAACCGCCTCATGGTTTAGTAACTATAATTCACAAGCATTCATCTGTTTATGTTAAATCTTCTCTTGCTTGTGATGATGAATAGTTCATATGTTCAATATGATTTGCAGTTCATATATTAGTAAACAGTTTACATGTTTGGTGTATCAACAGGTCTGTAAAAAACTTCAAGGTTTAAGGGTCACAATTCGATATTCTATAACTGATTAGTAACAGTCCGTTATATGTTCGAAACTTGGCAACAATGTTATCACAAGATTACTTAGTGGGGATACTTTACCAGTCCCTTCGCCACTTAGGATGTCTCATCTCAGTTCAGATCTTTCCAATAGCTGTTGATAATCACTGCTTGTAAAAACGCTATGCGTATGTTCCTATATGCTTCCAATCTTTCTCTGACCTTTGGGAATGTGACTATGTCACAGCAAAATTATCGATACTATAGATCTTACCAATGTTATACGTCTTGCGTAGGTGGCGGATTGTACAGGGCTACCGGTGTCTTTTACTCCCTCTTTGGCGTTTATTCATCCGTTGCAAGTGATAGTATCAGCGGCTTCCATCTTACTCTGCGCAGAGTGTCAGCTTGTGCTGGTAAAGGTGTTTGTATTTCTTCAATGGTGTTTGAATTTCTTTAGACCCCTGAATAATTATCAACGCGGTTCCCCTGTAACTAGGCTTTTTCAAGACTGATATTCATGGGGACATTAACTGAATTTAAATACCTCTCCTTGAGTTTTCATTCATTGAAAATTAACCAATTCTTTCTTTGGAATTTAAGGTGGTATTGTCTCCTTATTTTTTTAAGGTGGTATTGTACTGATGTTTCATAGCCTTATTCATTGATCATTTAAATTCAAGGTAGTATTCTCTCATTATTCATTTAAGGTGGTATTATACTGTTAATTCATAGCCTTGTATAACTTAACAGCTTTAATAACTTAAATATACTTCCTATACCTGTTTTAAATTCTTATATATTATACATTCTTAAGCTTTATCTTTATATAATTGTGATACCCCTATTTTTGATATATTTGTGTATGCTTTATTTAGACTTACGGCCAGATTACGAGTTTTGCATTAGGAGCTATGCGGTGCTAACGAGCAGTTTTCTCTCACCGCTCACTTACCTACAGCGCTGGTATCACAGGTTTTAACAAACCTGGCGTTAAAAGCCCACCGGTGAGCGTAGAGCAAAATTTTGCTCCACACTTCACTCCAATACCAGTGCTGCTTAAGTCAGCGTTGAGCTGCTTGTACGTGCTCGTACACGATTTCCCCATAGACATCAATGGGAAGAGCCGGCTGAGAAAAAGTTTAACACCTACAATAAAGCAGCGTAAAGCTCAGTAACGCAGCCCCATTGATTCCTATGGGGAAACTAAAGTTATATTTACACCTAACACCCTAACATGAACCCCGAGTCTAAACACCCCTAATCTTACACTTATTATCCCCTAATCTGCTGCCCCCAACATCGCTGACACCTACATTATTCTTATTAACCCCTAATCTGCCGCTCCGGACACCGCCGCCACCTACATTATATTTATTAACCCCTAATCTGCTGCCCACAATATATCAGCCATCTACATTATATTTAATAACCCCTAATCTGCCGCCCCCAATGTCGCCGCAACCTACCTACACTTATTAACCCCTAATCTGCCGCCCCCAACGTCGCCGCCACTATTCTAAATTTATTAACCCCTAAACCTAAGTCTAACCCTAATACTAACACCCCGTAATTTAAATATAATTTAAATAAATCTAAAGAAAATTACTATCATTAACTAAATTATTCCTATTTAAAACTAAATACTTACCTATAAAATAAACCCTAAGATAGCAACAATATAACTAATAGTTACATTGTATCTAGCTTAGGGTTTATTTGTATTTTACAGGCAAGTTTGTATTTATTTTAACTAGGTAGAATAGTTATTAAATAGTTATTAACTATTTAATAACTACCTAGCTTAAATAAATACAAATTGACCTGTAAAATAAAACCTAGCCTAAGTTACACTAACACCTAACACTACACTACAATTAAATAAATTAACTAAATTAAAAACAATTAAATTAATTAAATTAGCTAAATCACAAAAAAAACTAAACTACAGAAAATAAAAAACAAATTACAGATCTTTAAACTAATTAAACCTAATCTAATAGCCCTATCAAAATAAAAAAAAAGCCCCCCCCCCAAAATAAAAAAAACCCTAGCCTAAACTAAACTATCAATAGCCCTTAAAAGGGCCTTTTGCGGGGCATCACCCCAAAGTAATCAGCTCTTTTACCTGTAAACCCCCCAACAGTAAAACCCACCACCCACACAACCAACCCCCCAAATAAAATACTAACTAAAAAAACCTAAGCTCCCCATTGCCCTGGATGGGCATTGCCCTTAAAAGGGCATTTAGCTCTATTGCAGCCCAAAGCCCTAACCTAAAAAATAAACCCACCCAAAACACCCTTAAAAAAAACACTAACCCCCTGAAGATCGACTTACTGTTCTGAAGACCGGACATCCATCCTCAAGGAAACGGCAGAAGTCTTCATCCAACTGGGCCGAAATCCTCAACAAAGCCGGGAGAAGTCTTCATCCAAGCCGGGCGAAGTGGTCCTCCAGACAGGCAGAATTCTTCATCCAGACGGTATCTTCTATCTTCATCCATCTGACGCGGAGCATCCTTTTCATCCGAAGTCTTCTTACTGAATGAAGGTTCCTTTAAATGATGTCATCCAAGATGGCGTCCCTTAGATTCCGATTGGCTGATAGAATTCTAATTCCAGAATTATAGAATTCTGTTTCAATCAGCCAATAGAATGCGAGCTCAATACTATTGGCTGATTGGATTAGCCAATAGGATTGAACTTCAATCCTATTGGCTGATTGCATCAGCCAATAGGATTTTTTCTACCTTAATTCCAATTGGCTGATAGAATTCTATCAGCCAATCAGAATTTAAGGGACGCCATCTTGGATGACGTCATTTAAAGGAACCTTCATTCAGTAAGAAGACTCCGTATGAAGAGGATGCTCCGCGTCAGATGTCTTGAAGATGGACCCGCACCACGTCGGATGGATGAAGATAGAAGATGCCATCTGGATGAAGAATTCTGCCCGTCTGGAGGACCACTTCGCCCGGCTTGGATGAAGACTTCTCCCGGCTTTGTTGAGGACTTCAGCCCGGTTGGATGAAGACTTCTGCCACTTCCTTGAGGATGGATGTCCGGTCTTCAGAACAGTAAGTCGATCTTCAGGGGGTTAGTGTTAGTTTTTTTTAAGGGTGTATTGAGTGGGTTTATTTTTTAGGTTAGGGCTTTGGGCTGCAATAGAGCTAAATGCCCTTTTAAGGGCAATGCTTATCCAAATGCCCTTTTCAGGACAATGGGGAGCTTAGGTTTTTTTTTAGTTAGTATTTTATTTTGGGGGTTGGTTGTGTGGGTGGTGGGTTTTACTGTTGGGGGTTTGTTTGTATCTTTTTTTACAGGTAAAAGAGCTGATGACTTTGGGGCAATGCCCCGCAAAAGGCCCTTTTAAGGGCTACTGATAGTTTAGTTTAGGCTAGGGGCTTTTTTATTTTGGATGGGCTTTTTTATTTTGATAGGGCTATTAGATTAGGTGTAATTAGTTTAAAGATCTGTAATTTGTTTTTTATTTTCTGTAATTTAGTGGGGGGGGTTTTGTGATTTAGCTAATTTAATTTATTTAATTGTTTTTAATTTAGTTTATTTAATTGTAGTGTAGTGTTAGTGTAACTTAGGTTACAATGTACAGTTATATTATAGCTAGCTTAGGGTTTATTTATAGGTAAGTATTTAGTTTTAAATAGGAATTATTTAGTTAATTATAGTAATTTTCTTTAGATTTATTTAAAGTATATTCAAGTTAGGGGGTGTTAGGGTTAGGGTTAGATTTAGATTTAGGGGTTAATACATTTAATATAGTGGCGGCGACGACATTGGGGACGGCAGATTAGGGGTTAATAAGTATAATATAGGTGGCGGCGATGTTAGGGGCGGCAGATTTGGGGTTAATAATATTTAACTAGTGTTTGCGAGGCGGGAGTGCGCTGGTTTAGGGGTTAATATGTTTTTTATAGTGGCGCCGATGTCAGGAGCGGCAGATTAGGGGTTAAAAAATTTTATTATAATGTTTTTTATTATAGTGTTTGCGATGCGGGAGGGCCTCGGTTTAGGGGTTAATAGGTAGTTAATGGGTGTTAGTGTACTTTTTAGCACTTTAGTTATGAGTTTTATGCTACGGCGTTGTAGTGTAAAACTCATAACTACTGACTTTAAAATGCGTTAAGGATCTTGGAGGTAGAGAGTGTACCGCTCACTTTTTGGCCTCCCAGGACAGACTCGTAATACCAGCGCTATGGAAGTCCCATAGAAAAAAGGGTTTACGAAGTTTACGTAAGTCGTTTTGCGGTAAGGCCAAAGAAGTGTGCGGTGCCCCTAAACCTGCAAGACTCGTAATAGCAGCGGTAGTAAAAAAGCAGCGTTAGGACCTGTTAACGCTGCTTTTTCAGCTTAACGCAAGACTCGTAATCTAGCCGATAGTTATTACGACTTATAAATTAGATAGCTACATATATACATATACAGATGGCAGAAAATGTGTATATATATATATATATATATATATACTGTCTATACTTTATATATATATATATATATATATATATACATACAGACATCCAAAATTCTTCGATTAGATGAACCTAAGTAGCTCAGCTGTAGATTTACTTGTATGTCAGAACAATTGATGATACTGAAAATATATCCCTCATTGACAAAGAGGGATCTAGTTATATATATAAAAGATTGATTTCAATTTATTGAAGGCTATATTTGGCTTACAGAGTATATCCATATTTAGCTATATCAATTTTAATTAATTGTTCTGACATACAAGTAAATCTACAGCTGAGCTACTTAGGTTCATCTAATCGAAGAATTTTGGATGTCTGTATGTATATGCAGTATATATATATATATATATATATATATATATATATATATATATATATATATATATATCAAGCGAAAAAACTGATATCCAGGCTGCGTTTAAAAACCAATGTCTTTATTAAATTCCACTTGGGATAAAAATGCAATAAGAAGAAAGGGGGGATCCAGCATAACAGTGTTACCAAAGTTGTTCCGCTAACATGTTTCGGTAAAGACCGTAATCATAGCTGATTGGAAACTGGTGTGCTGGCTATTTAAAAGACAAAATCAACACTCATTGGACAAAATTAAGACCAATAGAATAAGTACACTGTTGGGCATAAAGCGTAAAAAAGTGAAAGAACTAATACACCCTGACATGTTAGTGCATATGTATGTACACTCACATAGCACATTACAAAATATAAGATATAACATCAGTGTGTGTGCTGCAAACAATACAAAAGAAATAAATAAAAATGAAATAAACACATGAACAAATGAATGAATGATTGAAGGCAAACATTAGGGGCATGAAATACTCTCATAGATCGAATATATACAAATGTAGTAATTTAGAAAAATATATATATATACACAAATATAGAAAAAGTAAGAACACATACCAAAAGTGCACAGGCCATCTAGCATATAGCAATATAGTTGAACTAATATATAATCTTGCATACAAAAGCATACATGTATATATGGAGAAGATGAAGGTATATCTCTAAACATGCCTATACTATATGTATATATAGATAAGAACGTGTTATATCGCTAAAACAATATACAGCTAGATAAATGTGGCCTGCTAAAGTGACTACAACTCAAACACAAGAAAAAAGATAACTGTGCTATACTATATCCCTGTTGTATATCGCAATTGTATTTAGCATAAAAACCCTATCTAATATGAGTGTAAGACCTCTGATGCGTATCAATATACACGGGTAACAGTGACCTATATAGGGAAATGGAGTAATTGAAAATACAACAGCACTAAAATAATATACTCAGTAGATACAGTTAAATGAGTGTAGTGTGGTGTAAAAAGTACAGAGCCGTACAAATATACTGCACTTAAGATATGTGTAAAAGAGCAGGAAAAAAGGGGGGCCCTATCTTAAAGGGATGTGATTAAAATCGAGAGGAAGCTTTAAGGATATAAACCATCAGGAAAGATGCTGGGCAAGCGTGTGAGGTAATATGGATTATTTCCAATAATTAATCAAATCAAATTCAGAGTTTAAACCCTCTGGTACTCTAGTACGCAATTTAAAAATCTAAAACATCTCACGCTTGCCCAGCAGTTGATTCCTGTCACCTCCTCTAGGTGGTGCCTTGACATGTTCAATAGCCTGCCATCTAAATGTGGCATTACTTTTGTTGTGAAAATTCCGAAAGTGTTTAACCAAGGGGGTACTAGCTTCGCCTAGTTTGATTGTAGAAAGGTGGTTTCTAATTCTAGTGTTTACATCCGTAGTAGTGAGTCCTACATACTGTAGATGGCACTCAATACAGTAAAGTAAATAGATAACATAGGAAGATGTACAGTTTAGGCAAGTTGATATCTTAAAAATCTCTCCAGTGACCTCTGACCTAAACTCATCAGAAATAATGATAAACTCACAAGGTCTACATCTCGATTTGCCGCACCTGTACATCCCCCTATGTTGCAACCAAGAACTTTGTCTGTCTGGTTTCTTAGTTAAAACTTCTGAGGGGGCCAGTATATTGCCTAGAGTTCTGTTCTTCCTATAGGAGCAACGTAAGCCTCCCTCCACACAACTAACAAGGCTGTCATCTGCAGAAAGTAGACTGAAATGTTTTTTGACAATCTTACATATTTCTCTGTAGTCAGTACTGAAATCCGTCACAAATGTCACTTTATGTGAGGTATTAATGTCCACATCAGTCTTAGTACAATTGGATCTATTTAAAAGGGACTGCCGATCCAAAAGGTCGACCTGTCTCTGAGCTCTATCTACCAGATGCCCAGGATATCCTCTTTCTCTGAGTCTTTTTTGCATGTCTCTACTTTGCACTTTATAGTGATCACTATTACTGCAGTTCCGTTTGACCCTTATGAGCTGTCCCTTGGCTACTGCCATAGGGACATGTGCGGGGTGGCAGCTCTTTGCATGAAGCAATGTGTTTTTCGATATAGGTTTCCTATACATATTGCTTATAATCTTTCCATCATCCCCTGCAGTCAAAGTAAGGTCTAAGTAGTTAATGGTTCTAGAATTAGTCTCAAATGTAAAACTCAGGCCGACATTATTGGAATTTAGAAGACCTACAAATTCAGACAAAGAATCCTCAGATCCCTGCCATATGAAGAGCAGATCGTCAATGTACCGCCTATAAAAGGCGATATTGTGTCTATGTGTATTCCTATCTCCATAGATGTGGGACAGCTCCCACCAACCCATGAAGATGTTGGCATATGAGGGCGCAAATTTGGCCCCCATAGCTGTCCCACACCTCTGGAGATAGTATTGCTCCCCAAAACGGAAATAGTTGTGTGTCAAAGCAAAACCAGTTACCCTCACCACATACTTCACCATATCACTGTCCAAATCTGATAGGTTTTCCAACATATAAGACAGAGCTTTTAGGCCTTCCTTATGTGGAATTGTTGAATACAGTGATACCACATCTATTGTTAACCACTTGTGCCTATCAAGATCCCAACAAAAGGTATCCACAAGATTTAATAGATCTTTGGTATCCTTAAGGTAGCTCTGTAGTGAGGCTACTATAGGAAACAGTATGCTATCTAGCCACTGGGACAGGTGTTCCAAAAGGGAGCCTATCCCACTGACTATAGGCCTTCCCTGTACCTCTATTAAAGATTTGTGTACCTTTGGAAGATGGTGGAAGATGGGCACCACCGGATGATCTACCAACAGATACTCATATGTATCACGGTCAAAAAACCCATCCTCCAAACCATCATCCAAAAGGCACCTAAGCTCTTTCTGGAAGCGCCCAGTAGGATCCCTATCAAGTCTCTGATAATTTACATCATTGTGGAGTTGTCTATGGGCCTCCTTAACATATTCTGATTTGTCCAAGACCACAACAGATCTGCCTTTATCGGCGGACCTAATGACCAGATTTTCATTTTGTTGTAGCTCTAATAGTGCCTGTCTTTCTCTGAAGGATAAGTTAGGCCTCCAATTCTTGGTCTCAATATTATTAGAGGCCAAGGAAGTGAGGTCCCTCTCAATTCTCTTGAAAAAAGTTTCCAAGGCCGGACCACGACATTGCAGGGGATAAAAGTCAGATGTTTTCTTAAAACCGCTGTGACTTCTTACAGTCCCTGTAGCAGTCCCATCCGTCCCCTGTCTACTAAGTTCATACAGTGACATCAAATCACAGGACTCAGAAAACGAAAGTTGTGTGGTATCAGAGGTGGACTTTTGAGATTGTACCAACAGTTCACCAGTCCCTGAAGCATTGTCAGAATTATGGAAAAAAAAATTCAAAGTTAAATTTCTAATCAATCTATTAACATCTAGCAAAGTATTGAAGAGGTTAAATGAAGTGGTTGGAGAGAAATTCAGACCATAACTAAGTACTTTTAATTGCATATTAGATAAAGTTGCACTGGAGAGATTAATTACATTAGAGGTGTTGTCATTATTAGATGTCATTGGTATTTGGTACTCTTGTTTATCCTCTGTGGGTACCTCTTCTCTTGCCCTATCCCAGTTTTGGTCTGTGCCTGTTGAAAAACCTGGTCAAAGGCCATACGATCCTCTCCTAGGGTATTCATCTCGTTGACTGTACTCTGATTCATATTACTTACATATTTCGTGCCCTTGGCATTATGTGCCTTATTTTGTGTATTGTTAGCAATATTTGTGCCCTGTTTGTGTGAAGTCTTAGGTATAACAGCTAAAGTATTCGTGGCATCATTTATGCTCACTTGTTTGTGTGTACCTAATGTATTTTTCAAAATTCCCCTGGGTGGTTCTATAAATTCTTCACCCCCTGAGGCACCATAGTCATCCCCTGAGTCCCCCTCACTGCCTGAAGATTTATTAGTAGCTGAGTGGTTAAGGGAGGTGTGCTGTTGTTGTAGTGGTTGTGCCCTACCTCTACCTCTCCCTCTACTCCTGCTCCTAGATCTACCTCTCCTATTATTGGAATTATTTCTGGGAGTATTTCTAGAGTGATGCCACACATACACTAACTTGTTATCGTAGTCTGACTGATCCCTAAGATATTTAGAGTGTTTAGTATCTAAAATTTCTTTCTTAGATTCAGATAGGGTCAATCTCAAAATGCCATCAAACTTGGGATAGTCAGGTTCTAATTTCCTATTAATCAATTCAATCTGCAGTTTTTCAATTTCACCTCTAACAGCAGTAAGCAATTTGGTTTTATACATAATCAATAAATGCATTAATCTGATTGAACATTCCGTGAGTACTGTGTTCCAGGTCTCAACGAACTCCTGATCAGAGACCTCAAAGGTGGGATATTTGTTAAGTCTGAGACCCCTAGGGACAATGTTCAATTTAATATATTTTTCAAAAGTCCAGATCTCAAACTGTAATCTATGTTCTTTTATGAGAAGTTTCTCAATATCATCAAAAAGGGTACTCAGGGTGTATGTAGAGATATCCGTTGAAAAAACTGTGTCCAGTTCATCATTATTATAACCTCTTTCTGTTAAAGGCAGCAGGGAGTAATAGTTCATAATGCTGGATCCCTCCATTTAGGAGCTGTGTGAAAGTCCCTTATTACTTAATATGCTACCAGCAAGCATAGAAATAGAACAGTCAAAAAAGGGATTTAGTAAAGGGACTTCTGTGTATAAATATTTGGCGTTACAAATATTTATACACAGAAGTCCCTTTACTAAATCCCTTTTTTGACTATATATATATATATATATATATATATATATATATATATATATATATATATATATATATATATACACACATTTTCTGCCATCTGTATATGTATATATGTCGCTATCTAATTTAAGAGTCGTAATAACTAAGTCTAAATAAGGCATTCACAAATATATCAAAAATAGGGGTATCACAATTATATAAGGATAATGCTTAAGGCTATGAAACATCAGTACAATACCACCTTAAAGAAATAAGGAGACAATACCACCTTAAATTTCAAAGAAATAATTGGTTAATTTTCAACTAATGAAAACTCAAGGAGGGGTATTTAAATTCAGTTAATGTCCCCATGAATATCAGTCTTAAAAAAGCCTAGTTACAGGTGAAACACATTGACAATTATTCAGGGGTCTAAAGAAATTCAAACACCATTGAAGAAATACAAACACCTTTACCAGCACAAGCTGACACTCTGCACAGAGTAAGAAGGAAACCGCTGATACTATCACTTGCAATGGACGAATATACGCCAAAGTGGAAGTAAAAGACACCGGTAGCCCTGTACAATCCGCCACCTACGCAAGACGTATAACATTGGTAAGATCTATATTATTGATAATTTTGCCGTGACATAGTCACATTCCCAAAGGTCAGAGAAAGACCGGAAGCGTATAGGAACATACGCATAGCGTTTTTACAAGCAGTGATTATCGACAGCTATTGGAAAGATCTGAACTGAGATGAGACATCCTAAGTGGCAAAGGGACTGGTAAAGTATCCCCACTTAGTAATCTCGTGATAACATTGTTGCCAAGTTTTGAAAATATAATGGACTGTTACTAATCAGTTATAGAATATTGAATTGTGACCCTTAAACCTTGAATTCTAAATTTAATTTCGACTATCATATGCATTCCATAAAGAAATTTTGGCCATAGGCAAGCTAATTATTTTATCACATATCCATGTCCAGAGGATTAGATATATTGTATACTGTATATTATAAGTATATGTACTGTATATCTAATTATGTGTGTCAAAAAGATCCCTACCTGTTTGTGTGGTACTTTATTTCTACTCACTTACCATTTATATTTTGCACCTATATGGGTCTTAATAATATGAATATATATAGACCATAGATTAATATCAATTGGTATGAGCATGTATACATATACTATTGTATTACAAGGATGTTGGAGTTAGTAGAAGTTCTTTGTCATGAATATATAGTTTACAGTTTTCATTTATATACCATTATATGCATTAAACAGTTCATCAGCAGGTTCTTTTAACCTGCAGGTGTGTTGGTGAGGTCACAGCCACGTTTTTTGTTTTTAGCCAATCATATGGTATTTTTAGGTATATAAGGTATAAGCAACATGTGATACCCATACCCTGTACTGCAGTGAATACAGTCAGTAATTGTAAGATTCTATTTTTTTTTTCTTGTGTCTGCTTTTATTCCTGTACAAGTAGCGAAATCTTTACACTAGTGCATAATATAACAACTGTTTCAGAATTGACATTACAGCACTGACAACACACTTTGATAACATTTTAAATGCTGATTAGTAGATACAGAGCCTAATGGACACTACATCATAGATTTCAAGTAGAGTACAAAAATATTAGCTTTATTATGCATTAACTTCACTCAAGCACAAACAATATTGATTCGATTTTTGCTCTCATAATACAAATCCAAAGATATTTATTATCACTCAAGCAATAGTCTTTTGCCATGTGCAGTACATTTCAAGCTAGATATTGCTTGAGAGCTAAGCCGAGGGAGCAAACATAGTGCAATAGTTCTTTTATTTTTGCATTCGTATTACAAGTCCAAAGTACATTTTTACTGGTCTTGTGATAGTCTAGGGTGCACTAAAATGTATGTGGGCATGCAGCAAAATTCATGTAGGATATTACTCAAGCACAAAGCAGGCGGTGCACAAGTAGTGGAGTTATTAATTGCATTTAACTTGTAATCTAGCCCTTCATTTTTAATAAATAGAGCTTGGTAATTGTCAAAAGACTCAAGCAGAAATGCCATGATTGACACTAATTAGTTAACTGATTGGTCTGTTTGATCATGAGGTTATACCATGTGATAAGGAGTTCTGAGAGACAGAAGATTTCGCTGAATAAGCCAATGCAGCTTTAGGAACAAATTATCTGCTATTTATTGAGCCCTCCCCGGTGTCAGGCTATTAAACAAAAATTAAATGCTCCCATCCTGTAATATACCGTGCTCACAATCACCTAGATTACGAGTTTTGAGCGCTATAGAGAAATTAACAAACGCAACAAAAGTTACGTTATTTAATTTCCTATAGCGCTGCCATTACAAGTTTTTAAACGCCTTTTGCGTGCGAAATGGGTGCGTTGAGCTCCATACCGCACACAATCAGAGTGCTGCTGAGACGTGCTCGTGCACGATTTCCCCATAGACATCAATGGGGAGAGCTGGCAAAAAGAAAAAACCTGCGATCGCGGAAACAAAAGTTCCATAACGCAGCCCCATTGAAGCCTATGGGGAAATAAAAATACTGTTTAAACCTAACAGCCTAACATAAACTCTACGTCTAAACATCCCTAATCTACTGCCCCCAGCATCGCTGATGCCTGCCTACAGTTATTAACCCCTAATCTGTCGCTCCTGATATCGCCGCTACCTAAATAAAATTATTAACCCCTAATCTGCCGCTCCCAATATCGCCGCCACTATACTACATTTATTAACCCCTAAACCGCCAGCCCCCCACATCGCAACAAGCTAAATTAAACTATATTAACCCCTAAACCTAACCCTAACGTAACCCTAAACCTAACTCTAACACCCCCTAACTTTAACATAATAAAAATATAGCTAAATTAAATGTACAATTATTAACTAATAAACCTATTAACCCCTAAACCGCCAGCTCCCCACATCGCAACAAGCTAAATTAAACTATATTAACCCCTAAACCTAACCCCCCAACTTTAACATAATTAAATTAGATCTAAATTAAATTTATAATTATTAACTAAATAATTCCTATTTAAAACTAAATATATACTTACCTGTGAAATAAAACCTAAGCTAGCTACAATATAACTAATAGTTACATTGTAGCTAGCTTAGGTTTTATTTTTATCTCACAGGTAAGTTTGTATTTATTTTAACTAGGTAGACTAATTAGTAAATAGTTATTAACTATTTAATAACTACCTAGTTAAAATAAATACAAACTTACCTGTGAAATAAAACCTAAACTGCCTTACACTAAAACCTACCATTAAAAAAAAACAAAAAAAAAACTTACCATTACAAAAAATAAAAAATAAACTATCATTATAAAAAAAAAACTAAATTATCCAAAAAAATAAACATTAATCCTATTCTAAAAAGAACACCCACCCCAAAATAATAAAACCCTACTCTAGAATAAACAACCAAGGGCCCTTAAAAGGGCCTTTTGTAGGACATTGCCCTAAATTAAACAGCTCTTTTGCTACAAAAAAAAAGAATACAAACACCCCCTAACACTATACAAACCCACACCCCCCCCCAAACTACCAGGGGCTGCTAAAATCCTATTGGCTGATTTGAATAGTCAATAGGATTTTAGCAGCCCTAATTCCTATTGGCTGACTCAAATTTTTCAGCCAATAGGAATGCAAGGGACGCCATCTTGAATCGCATCCCTTGCATTGAAGATTCAGTGTACAGCGGCGACCGTATGAAGAGGATGCTTCGCGCCAGATGTCTTCAGAATGACCCTGCTCCACGCCGGCTGGATGAAGATCGAAGAAGCTGCCTGGATGAAGATTTCCTGCCACATGGATGATGACTTCGCTGGCTGGATGAAGATAGAAGAGGCCGCCTGGATGAAGGCTTCTTGCCGCATGGATGATGACTTTGGCAGGTGGATGAAGATCCTTCAAGCGGGACTTTAACAACTGTAAGTGGATCGTCGGGGGTTAGTGTTAGGTTTTTTAAGGTTTTTTTGGTGGCTTTTTTTTTTAGTTTTGGGTCTGGGCAGTAAAAGAGCTAAATGCCTTTTTAAGGGCAATGGCCATACAAATGCCCTTTTCAGGGCAATGGGTAGCTTATGTTTTTTTAGAATTAGTTTTTTTTAGTTTGAGGGGTTGGTTGGGTGGTGGGTTTTACTGTTGGGGGTGTTTGTATTTTTTTTTACAGGTAAAAGAGCTGATATCTTTGGGGCAATGCCCCACAAAAGGCCCTTTTAAGGGCCATTGGTAGTTTATTGTGGGCTAGGGTTTTTTTGTTTTTTTGGGGGGAGCTTTTTTTATTTTGATAGGGCTATTAGATTAGGTGTAATTCTTTTTTATTTTTGATAATTTGTTTGTTATTTTTTGTAATTTAGTGTTTGTTTTTGTAATTTAATTAGGTTTTTTTGTAATTAGATACTTTTTGTAATTTTTAGAGCAGTGTTAGGATTTTTTTTATTGGTAGTTTAGTTTTATTTAATTGGTAGTTAGTTTAATTTTAGTTTAATATGTATAATAGTTTAATTGTTAGTTTAAAAAAAAAAATTAATTTGACAGGTAAGTTTTAATTTAATTTAAGCTAGGGAAATTGTAATTTTAATATAAAGTTAGGGGGTCATTAGGTTTAGGGGTTACTCAAGTTCAATCCGATTGGCTCAACCAATCATATTGGATCGGGCCCATCGGGCCCATGGTAGTTTTGTAAACTGCTGCATGGTGTTATTTTTATCGATAACCATTTTAGCGTCTAACAGGCAGCTGAAAATAATTAACACCACGAGTGGAAACTTGGCCTTTGTTTTTAATCCTCTGTGCCATTCCATGGTTTGCTGGTTGTGACAGTGCCAAGCGTTACAAAAATGTTTTAAATTAAAAAAAAAAAACAGGTCATAAGCTTTTTTGAGAAATTATTCAAACTTTTGCAATAACAATTAATGCAAAAATGTAGCCTTTTTATGTCACCCAACAACAAAACAAAATAAAGGGAACATGTCTTTACAGGAAATAAAAAAGAAATTATACATGAAATGCTGAAATAATTTATACATGACATAATGGAAAAAATGTAGACGTTCCAGAAAAAAAATAAAAATCGACGCTGGTTAAGTGTGTTATTTCCCCTGGACAATTTCCCAAGCTGGCAAAAACTTTGAAAGAACAGAGTGTACATAACATGAAAATGATGTTAAAGATTTTGAAGGGCATTATTTCAAGCTTTGGCTTTTTAGCACCTGAGAATTGACATAGAGCTGATCAAGCGTTTAGAGCATTGTTTCTCAACCGCAGTCCTCAAGTACCCCCAACAGGCCAGGATTTTATTATAGCTGAAACAGTGCACAGGTGAAATAATCAGCTTATGGGTGATAGCAAGTTAGTAACCATGGTGTTACAGATTAGTTGATTACTTCACCTGTCCACTTGTTCAGCTATAATGAAACCTGGCCTGTTGGGGGTACTTGAGGACCTCGGTTCAGAAACACTTGTTTTGGAGGACAACATTGCAAAAGCCATTTTTTTATAAAAACTTCTAGATCTTGGAGAAGAATGATGTACAACATTCTGCCAATATACTTAGCATTTAAAGGGGCATGAAACCCCCCAAAAATATTTTATGATTCATATAGAGAATACATTTTTCCTATTTACTTCTATTATCACATTTGTTTCATTCTCTTGGTATCCTTTGTTGAAGGAGCAGAAATGTACTACTGGAAGATAGCTAAATACATTGATAAGCCAATGACAAAAGGCATATATGTACAGCCACCAATCAGCAGCTAGCTCCCAGCTCCTGAGCCTACCTAGATATACTTTTCAACAAAGAATACCAAGAGAACTAAGCAAATTAAGTAAAAGAAGAAAAGTGTAAAGTTGTTAAAAGGACCAGTAAATACATTAAATTTGCATAATCAACAAATAAACAATAAAAAGACAATGGAATAGCACATTGGGCCGATTTAAGAAGCTCTGTGTCAGCCCCAATGCCTCTGTTTCTGTTAAGACCGATGCTCATTAACTCGTCCGCTACCTCTAAGGCGGCATACAGCAATCAGCCCGATCACATACGATCGGGTTGATTGACATCCCCTGCTAGCGGCCGATTGGCCGTGAATCTGCAGGGGGAGGCATTGCACAAGCAGTTTACCCGACCTGCTTGTGCAATGATAAATGTATCATTTATCGATGTGCAGCAGACATGATCGCTACAGCAGATCCTGTCCGTCTGTACAATGGTAAATCTACTCCTTAGTCTGAACTTCAAATAATTAGTAGATTTTTGTCGGACAAATTTCAAGGTTATATCTATTTCCACTCCTCCTGTATCATGTGACAGCCATCAGCCAATCACAAATGCACATACGTATATTCTGTGAATTCTTGCACATGCTCAGTAGGAGCCATTTATACAGAAAGTGTAAATATAAAAAGACTGTGCACATTTTGTTAATGGAAAGTTGTTTGAAATGCAATGCTCTATCTGAATCATGACATTTTAATTTTGACTTGAGTGTCCGTTTAAAATTGTAAACTCTATCTGAATCATAAACTTTAAATTTTGGGTTTCATGTCCCTTTTATGTCCTGCTTTGCTAAACAGCAACAATACCAAATATATATTTACCCTTTTTCAACATTAAGGGAGGTTCCATGTTACATATTTTGCATGTAAAGGTTTAGGGCTAGATTACAAGTGGAGCATAACCGTAAACACAAGGTGCTTTATCTTTTGCTCAACCTTGTATTATAAGTGGATTGTTAAATATTTTAGCTAAAATGGGGAGGGGGGCTGAAGCTCGGCCATGCTAGCAAGGAGATGGCTGCCTAAAATAACAGCTCCTAGGCCCACATACCCCATTATTATTATTATCAGTTATTTGTAGAGCGCCAACAGATTCTGCAGAGCTATAAACATAGCCAACTGGACTATGGTAATGCACTCTACGCCGGCACCACCATCAAGCCTCAAAAGAGACTACAGCTCCAAAAGAGACTACAGCACATCCAGAACTCCTCGGCCAGACTAATCCTTGACATCCCTCATCAATGCCACATCACCAAACACCTGCGGGACCTGCACTGGCTCCCCATCAACAAAAGAATAACCTTCAAGCTTCTCACCCACGCATTCAAGGCCCTCCACAACATCGGTCCCGAATACTTGAACCACCGTGTTACCTTCTACACCCCTACCAGACAACTTCGATCGGCCGACCAAGCCCTCTCTGTCATCCCCCGCATCAGGAAAACCCCAGCGGGAGGCAGATCCTTCTCTCACCTGGCAGTCAAGACTTGGAACACCCTCCCGCTGCACCTCAGACAAGCTACCACCCTAACTAAGTTCAGAAAGGACCTCAAGACCTGGCTCTTTGACTGAACTGCAACCCTCAGCACCTTGAGACCCTTACGGGTGAATAGCCGCGCTTTACAAGAACCCAATAGATAGATAGATAGATAGATAGATAGATAGATAGATAGATAGATAGAGTACAACAAAACAATTATAGGGATCAAATGGGTAAAGGGCCCTGCCAATAGTCGCAGTGTTGTAGTCAGCTCTTAACAAGGTGATCTACAAACAGCTGGGCTCTTAGGCTTACATGCTAAGGGGGTTCAGGGGATAGCAATGGAGGAGAGGAACTGGTATAAAGAAAGGTTAGTGTAGGTTGTATGCATCCCTGAACAGTAGAGTCTTTAGGGAGCGCTTGAAGCTTTCAAAACTAGGGGAGAGTCTTGTGGAGAGAGACAGAGAGTTCCACAAGATGGGAGCCAGTTTGGAGAAGTCCTGTAAATGGGAGAGTGATGAGGTAACAAGAGAGGAGGAGAGGAGGAGGTCATGAGCAGAGCGAAGGGGACGGGAGGGAGAATATCTGGAGACAGGGTCTGAGATATAGCGGGGAGCTGTGCAGTTGAGGGTTTTGTGTGTCAGAGTGAGAATTTTGTGTTTAATCCTGGAGGCAAGAGGAAGCCAGTGGAGGGATTGACAGAGAGGTGAAGCAGATGAAGAGCAACGTGTAAGGAAGATGAGCCTGGTAGAGGCATTCATTATAGACTTAAAGGAGCTAGGCGGCAGCTGGGGAAACCAGAGAGGACAGAGTTGCAGTAATCGAGGTGGGAAAGGATGAGAGAGTGGATTACAATCTTAGTTGTGTCTTGTGTAAGGAAATGTCTAATTTTTGAGATGTTTTTAAGGTGGAAGCATCAGGCTTTAGCCAAGGACTGAATGTGAGGAGTGAAAGAAAGATCTGAGTCAAATGTAACCCTGAGACATCGGGCATGTGGGGTAGGGGTAATGATGGAGTTGTCGATAGTTATATAGAGATTGGGGGTGGAGATTTTGGAAGAAGGGGGGAAAATAAGGAGCTCAGTTTTGGAGAGATTTAGCTTGAGGTAGTGAGAGGACATCCAGGAAGAGATGTGAGAAAGACAGTTAGTGACAAGGGTTAGCAAGGACGGAGATAGGTCTGGTGCAGAGAAGTAGATTTGGGTGTCGTCGACATACAAATGATATTGGAAACCGTTAGTACTTAATACCCACACAGCCACCTCCAATATTCCCCATAGTGGCTATCAATGCCCTTGTTCTGGCCACCGGATATGTGATGCCTTACAGAGGGGAGAGAGACACAGGAGCAACAAATCGCCGGCTTCACATACCGGGCCTGGGGCAATCAGCGCCATTGCCCTGCCTTAGGTGCACTCCAGCGTGGATACCTGGGGCGCCACAAAGAAACAGTAATAGGAGAAGTGCGTAACCATATAAAGTGAACATGACTTACCACTGCGCAGCCACACGAGTCATGAACTCTGATGAAAGGGAAGCTGAGTCAGGCCTCACACAAACTGGCCACACGCAATGTTTTTTAATAACATTGTGCTGAATTTCTAACTCCTTACCAAGCCCCAACGTGCAAGATGGATACACAACTTACTTAGAAGCTTAGAAGTTTAGCACTATTGGTTAGTCTAGGGACACCCACTGAAAAAGCCTGGAAAAGCAAAAAGAGCAGACATAACATAAACAGGAGCCAGAAGGAGTCTGTAAAAGTGTGTATACGTCTGACACTGTGGGGCTTTGTTAGGAGTCTGGAAATCAGCACAATGTTCTTAAAAAAATAAGAACTGTACATTTTTACAAAAACACTACCAGATGGGCTATATAAATGGATCATTTACAAAACATTTATGCACAAAATCTAGTGTACAATGTCCCTTTAATGGTAGAAGGCAGGGTAGGGATGCCCTTTATCACCAATTTTATTTGCCCTTTCCTTTGAGATACTTGCACTCAAAATTCAACATAACAACCATTTAACAGGTATCCCAATTCACAACCACGATTATAAGGTAGCCATCTATGTGGATGATGTAATGCTCACTCTCACAAACGTTGAGTGCTCCCTACCACAAACAGTAGAGGCATTACAAAAAAATGGCCTTATGTCTAATTTTCAACTTAATAGCAAAAAAGGAGAGGTTCTATAGAGCTGGCACTAGTAAAATGTAAGAGTAAGGGAATAATGGACCATTGGTCCAGTGCTACCCCCAAAAAAAATCCAATGAAAGAGCAAGTAGTTGGAAGAGATCCAACCAAAGTGGGGGTTTAAATTAAGCACTCTTCCCTAATAAAAGAGTAAGGGAGTAAGGAGGTTAAGTAAAAACTTTATTCTTTAATAAGTCTATTTAAAAAGGAGAGAAACAATGTTTCCCAAGTTACCAACTAGTCACACAGGATATAAAATACAAATGTACAAACACCCCCCTGTTTCCTGGTCGATATCTGCAGCCATCAGCGTCAGGGGTGAAGTACAGACTAAATAATGTAATTAGATTAAAAAACGCGTTTCGGCTTTCTATGCAGCCTTTGTCAATGTTAAAATTGATTAAGCCAAAGCCCGGGTGCCACCATGTCTTATACACTATCCGTTTCCTATGATCAGCCAATCAGGAGTTGCTAAGGCCGACCAACGCACCCTTAATACACCAATGCTAGCATGGGTACTGAGTGTCCAATTGGTACTAATCGTCACTGGTCCAGTCTCCTTCTATAGCAAATCACCAGCATTCGTCCTTCCTGGAGGCGTATACATACATCTGTTAGCCGCATAGTTGGTGATTGACGTCAGGCCGGGGCAGAGTTTGTGTGATGTAAACATAAACAATATGCGTTCTTAATTCTCGTACCGAATATACTTCTTATTTGTTATGGGTACATGATTGAACTGAGATACCGTGATAGATATGGATTACCTGGATCCATTTTAAGGAAATATCAGTTCACTTCCCAGAGCACTTCTACAGTTCACCCTTTCATTCTAATACCCAAATGTATATGCGATAGTGTGAATATGCTAATGCAGTCAGTTTGGCGTATCGTAAGAGACCTATTGTATGAAATCCATAATTATGTGTTAATACATACGACGCTCCTTGCATATATGATAATACTTTAGGGTATACAGTAAATCCCCCTATTCCATATTAGGGCATGTTTCATCTCTATCTGCTTGAATTGTATGCACTTCAACCAGGGGTGATCATATCCTCCGTTGGCATTAGCTTTTTTGCGTATGCAATTGCTGTTTATAGTGCAGTTAGCAGGTAATAAGGGAGCTATTGGTCATAACACACTATATTTTAATCGATCTCTTACTGGGATTGGGGTCAGTTTATATTAGGCAGCATTAGTTATGTTGCAACCATATGTAGCTCAAAAGTAACATTAATAGCCATTTGGTATAATATATGTAGAGTATTAGATCAAAGTCCCATTTTCATGGGAGATCTCTCACATTCCATATATTATACTACACTTTTTTATCTCTCATGATATATGTACTAATATACATTGTTAAAGTTTAGGTAATACTAATAGAAGTTGATAACCCCTTACATAACCTGAGCAAATATTGCGTGATATTAACAGCCATCATTTGCTCGGTTATTATTAATAAGATGATTGTTGTTAACAGGATTAGTAACATCAATACCACAAATGTATATAGCATAAGTACTTATGTCTAATACATAAAGTCTAGTTATACTATGTCAGTATATTTATAAGAATCTCAGCAGTACTCTCCAAATAATATGTCAGTATATGGCAGGGTTATAACACAATATATTTAATAATTATCCTTTAAACTAGACCCAAAATATGCATATACTAGAAACCCTAAAATTAATATAAATTCCTGAATTCTTTATTATTAGTAAATATCTATGAACACATTGAAATATATTTGTAGGAACCAGAATATGAATCAATATTATATGCATTTAAAAACTATTAAAATATGCTATGCAGAGTTCATACAAGTTAACATTATTCACAATAGAATTTCATTCAGTTAACACAATGATATTCCAAGTAGTGATGTCGCGAACCTAAAAATTTTGATTCGCAAACGGCGGACTTGAACTTCCGCTACTGTTCACGAACCGGCGAACCGGGCGAACCGCCATTAAATAACCTAAATAACCTAGCATTCCTAAATTATTTGGAATAACGTGCTTTAAAACATCAGGTATGATGTTGTATCGATCAGGTAGTGTAAGGGTTACGCCCGCTTCACAGTGACAGACCAAACTCGCCGCGTAACGCACCGCAAACAACCGCAAACAGTCCATTTGCACAACCACGAGATAGATAGATTTGATAGATAGATAGATACATAGATTACATAGATCAATAGATGCAATATACATTTGATAGATACAAATTACATAGATCAATAGATGCAATATACATTTGATAGATACGAATTACATAGATCAATAGATGCAATATACATTTGATAGATACGAATTACATAGATCAATAGATGCAATATACATTTGATAGATACGAATTACATAGATCAATACATGCAATATACATTTGATAGATACGAATTACATAGATCAAAAGATGCAATATACATTTGATAGATACGAATTACATAGATCAATAGATGCAATATACATTTGATAGATACGAATTACATAGATCAATAGATGCAATATACATTTGATAGATATGAATTACATAGATCAATACATGCAATATACATTTGATAGATACGAATTACATAGATCAAAAGATGCAATATACATTTGATAGATACGAATTACATAGATCAATAGATGCAATATACATTTGATAGATACGAATTACATAGATCAATAGATGCAATATACATTTGATAGATACGAATTACATAGATCAATAGATGCAATATACATTTGATAGATACGAATTACATAGATCAATAGATGCAATATAGATTTGATAGATAAGATTTACATAGATCAATAAATGCAATATACATTTGATATATACGAATTACATAGATCAATAGATGCAATATACATTTGATAGATACGAATTACATAGATCAACAGATGCAATATACATTTGATAGATACGATTTACATAGATCAATAGATGCAATATACATTTGATAGATACGAATTACATAGATCAATAGATGCAATATATATTTGATAGATACGATTGATAGTTAGATAGATTCGATAGATAAATAGATAGATTTGATAGATATATAATTTCTCTGACAGAGAATTACAATAAGAAGTGCGGTCTGAGACCCATGGTAAGGATCTCAGAGGCAGTTGCGCCGCCAGGGGACGTGTATATGGCATGGATTTTCGGAACAGGGAGATGGAAAAAGATGCTTGATCGGTCCTCCTGCTTCAAATTTGGGGCACTGCGCGTGCAATCTATTGTACCACCAGATATGAGTGGTGTGTTAAGAAGTACTATTCTTAGCAGTTTAATACCTGTTACTCCCCCTATCGGGGGAGGTGTATATGGCATGGATTTTAGGAACCGGGAGATGGAAAAAGATGCTTGGTCGGTCCTCCTACTTCAAATATGGCTGAAACACAAGTGGCTGTCACAAACAGTCCGGCCACGAGTTAGATAGATTTGATAGATAGATACATAGATTACATAGATCAATAGATGCAATATACATTGGATAGATACAAATTACATATATCAATAGATGCAATATACATTTGATAGATATGAATTACATAGATCAATAGATGCAATATACATATGATAGATACGAATTACATAGATCAATATATTTAATATACATTTGATAGATACGAATTACATAGATGAAAAGATGCAATATACATTTGATAGATACGAATTACATAGATCAATAGATGCAATATACATTTGATAGATATGAATTACATAGATCAAAAGATGCAATATACATTTGATAGATACGAATTACATAGATCAATAGATGCAATATACATTTGATAGATACGAATTACATAGATCAATAGATGCAATATACATTTGATAGATACGAATTACATAGATCAATAGATGCAATATACATTTGATAGATACGAATTACATAGATCAATAGATGCAATATACATTTGATAGACACGAATTACATAGATCAAAAGATGCAATATACATTTGATAGATGCGAATTACATAGATCAATAGATGCAATATACATTTGATAGATACGAATTACATAGATCGATAGATGCAATATACATTTGATAGATATGAATTTCATAGATCAATAGATGCAATATACATTTGATAGATACGAATTACATAGATCAATAGATGCAATATACATTTGATAGATACGATTTACATAGATCAATAGATGCAATATACATTTGATAGATACGAATTACATAGATCAATAGATGCAATATATATTTGATAGATACGATTGATTGATAGTTAGATAGATTCGATAGATAAATAGATAGATTTGATAGATATATAATTTCCCTGACCGATAATTACAATAAGACGTGTGGTGTGGGACCCATGGTAAGGTTCCCAGAGGCAGTTGCGCTGCCAGGGGACGTGTATATGGCATGGATTTTCGGAACCGGGAGATGGAAAAAGATGCTTGGTCAGTCCTCCTGCTTCAAATTTGGGGCACTGCGCATGCAATCTATTGTGCCACCAGATATGAGTGGTGTGTTAAGTAGTACTATTCTTAGCAGTTTAATACCTGTTACTCCCCCTATCGGGGGAGGTGTATTTGGCATGGATTTTAGGAACTGGGAGATGGAAAAAGATGCTTGGTCGGTCCTCCTACTTCAAATTTGGCCGAAACACAAGTGGCTGTCACAAAACAGTCCGGCCACGAGATAGATAGATTTGATAGATAGATACATAGATTACATAGATCAATAGATGCAATATACATTGGATAGATACAAATTACATAGATCAATAGATGCAATATACATTTGATAGATACGAATTACATAGATCAATAGATGCAATATACATATGATAGATACGAATTACATAGATCAATAGATGCAATATACATTTGATAGATACGAATTACATAGATCAAAAGATGCAATATGCATTTGATAGATACAAATTACATAGATCAATAGATGCAATATACATTTGATAGATACGAATTACATAGATCAGTAGATGCAATATACATTTGATAGATACGAATTACATAGATCGATAGATGCAATATACATTTGATAGATATGAATTACATAGATCAATAGATGCAATATACATTTGATAGATACAAATTACATAGATCAATAGATGCAATATATATTTGATAGAAACAATTTACATAGATCAATAGATGCAATATACATTTGATAGATATGAATTACATAGATCAATAGATGCAATATATATTTGATAGATACGATTGATAGTTAGATAGATTTGATAGATAAATAGATCGATTTGATAGATATATAATTTCCCTGACAGAGAATTACAATAAGAAGTGCGGTCTGAGACCCATGGTAAGGATCTCAGAGGCAGTTGCGTCGCCAGGGGACGTGTATATGGCATGGATTTTCGGAACAGGGAGATGGAAAAAGAGGTTTGGTCCGTCCTCCTGCTTCAAATTTGGGGCACTGCGCGTGCAATCTATTGTGCCACCAGATATGAGTGGTGTGTTAAGAAGTACTATTCTTAGCAGTTTAATACCTGTTACTCCCCCTATCGGGGGAGGTGTATATGGCATGGATTTTAGGAACCGGGAGATGGAAAAAGATGCTTGGTCGGTCCTCCTACTTCAAATTTGGCCGAAACACAAGTGGCTGTCACAAAACAGTCCGACCACGAGATAGATAGATTTGATAGATAGATAGATAGATAGATAGATAGATAGATAGATAGATACATAGATTACATAGATCAATAGATGCAATATACATTGGATAGATACAAATTACATAGATCAATAGATGCAATATACATTTGATAGATACGAATTACATAGATCAATAGATGCAATATACATATGATAGATACGAATGACATAGATCAATAGATGCAATATACATTTGATAGATACGAATTACATAGATCAAAAGATGCAATATACATTTGATAGATACGAATTACATAGATCAAAAGATGCAATATATATTTGATAGATACGAATTACATAGATCAATAGATGCAATATACATTTGATAGATACGAATTACATAGATCAATAGATGCAATATACATTTGATAGATACGAATTACATAGATCAAAAAATGCAATATACATTTGATAGATACGAATTACATAGATCGATAGATGCAATATACATTGGATAGATATGAATTACATAGATCAATAGATGCAATATACATTTGATAGATATGAATTACATAGATCAAAAGATGCGATATACATTTGATAGATACAATTTACATAGATCAATAGATGCAATATACATTTGATAGATACGAATTACATAGATCAATAGATGCAATATATATTTGATAGATACGATTGATAGTTAAGATAGATTCGATAGATAAATAGATAGATTTGATAGATATATAATTTCCCTGACAGAGATTTACAATAAGACATGCGGTTTGGGACCCATGGTAAGGTTCCCAGAGGCAGTTGCGCCGCCGGCGGGGACGTGTAAATGGCATGGATTTTCGGAACCGGGAGATGGAAAAAGGTGCTTGGTCGGTCCTCCTGCTTCAAATTTGGGGCACTGCGCGTGCAATCTATTGTGCCACCAGATATGAGTGGTGTGTTAAGTAGTACTATTCTTAGCAGTTTTATACCTGTTACTCCCTCTATTGGGGGAGGTGTATATGGCATGGATTTTAGGAACCGGGAGATGGAAAAAGATGCTTGGTCGGTTCTCCTACTTCAAATTTGGCCGAAACACAAATGGCTGTCACAAAACAGTCCGGCGACGAGATAGATAGATTTGATAGATAGATACATAGATTACATAGATCAATAGATGCAATATACATTGGATAGATACAAATTACATAGATCAATAGATGCAATATACATATGATAGATACGAATTACATAGATCAATAGATGCAATATACATTTGATAGATACGAATTACATAGATCAAAAGATGCAATATACATTTCATAGATACGAATTACATAGATCAATAGATGCAATATACATTTGATAGATACGAATTACATAGATCAAAACATGCAATATATATTTGATAGATACGAATTACATAGATCAATAGATGCAATAAACATTTGATAGATACGAATTACATAGATCAATAGATGCAATATACATTTGATAGATACAAATTACATAGATCAATAGATGCAATATACATATGATAGATACGAATTACATAGATCAATAGATGCAATATACATTTGATAGATATGATTGATAGTTAGATAGATTTGATAGATAAATAGAAAGATTTGATAGATATATAATTTCCCAGACAGAGAATTACAAATACATGCGGTCTGAGACCCATGGTAAGGTTACTTCCTTTTGCACAATCGAGTACAGGTTGGGGTCCGGGATTGCCTTTTGTGCAAAGAAATTGTGGCCAGGTACCTTCCACTGCGGTGTCCCCTATCAGGGGACGTGTATATGGCATGGATTTTAGGAACCGGGAGATGGAAAAAGATGCTTGGACACCCAGTACTGGTCGTTCTCCTTCAGCCTTTTTATACGAGGGTCCCCGACCCTCAACATGCACGACAGCATGAAAGACCCCATATGCCATGACTTCCTTTTGCACAATCGAGTACAGGTATGGCATCGATTTTAGGAACCCGGAGATAATTTTTAGGAACTGGGAGATGGAAAAAGATGCTTGGACACCGAGTACAGGTTGTTCTCCTTCAGCCTTTTTATACGAGGGTCCCCGACCCTCAACAGGCACGACAGCATGAAAGACCCCATATGCCATGACTTCCTTTTGCACAATCGAGTACAGGTATGGCATCGATTTTAGGAACCCGGAGATAAGTTTTAGGAACCGGGAGATGGAAAAAGATGCTTGGACACCCAGTACAGGTTGTTCTACTTCAGCCTTTTTATAAGAGGGTCCCATATGCCATGACAATCAAGTACAGGTATGGCATCGTTTTTAGGAACCCGTAGATAATTTTTAGGAACCGGGAGATGGAAAAAGATGCTTGGTTGGTCCTCCTACTTCAAATTTGTGGCACTGCGCGTGCAATCTACTGTGCCACCAGATATGAGTGGTGTGTTAAGTAGTACTATTCTTAGCAGTTTAATCCCTGTTATGTGCCTTTGTTTTGGTTTGGGTTTTGAAGCCACAGTGCAGCACCAGAGGCCAGAAAAATTAGGCATGTACACATGCCTGAAAAATTAGGAATTGTTACAGCCGCTGCTGTAGCAGCGGCCAGAAAAATTTATGTTTGTTTGACAGTTAGAAAGTGCCCTAAAACATTGCGGCTTGAACCCTAGTTGTTGGCGGATAAGTCACGCAAGTCATCCGGCATTCGAAGATAAAATACAGCAGCGTGTGTACCATTTTTAGCCCAAGGCAGCTCATCTCATCAGGCCTTTTTTACTCAAATGTATCGCCCAATGTCAGTCCCTTCGGGATCCATCCCTCATTCATTTTAATAAAGGTGAGATAATCAAGACTTTTTTGACCTAGGCGACTTCTCTTCTCAGTGACAATACCTCCTGCTGCACTGAAGGTCCTTTCTGAAAGGACACTTGAAGCGGGGCAGGCCAGAAGTTCGATTGCAAATTGGGATAGCTCAGGCCACAGGTCAAGCCTGCACACTCAGTAGTCAAGGGGTCCATCGCTCCTCAGAGTGTCGAGATCCGCAGTTAATGCGAGGTAGTCTGCTACCTGTCGGTTGAGTCGTTCTCTGAGGCTCGATCCCGAAGGGCTGTGGCGATGCATAGGAGTTAAAAAGTAAAAGGTCCGCATGTCCTCCATCAACAACACATCTGGAAAGCATCCTGTCCTTGCCGGCGTGGTCGTGGGAGGAGGAGGATTACTTTCATCTCTTCCCCTGTTAGATTCCAGTTGTGCTGTGACATCACCCTTATACGCTGTGTAAAGCATACTTTTTAATTTATTTTTGAACTGCTCCATCCTTTCCGACTTGCGGGAATTCGGTAACATTTCAGTCACTTTATGCTTAAACCGGGGGCCTAGTAGCGTGGACACCCAGTACAGTTCGTTCTCCTTCAGCTTTTTTATACGAGTGTCCCTCAACAGGCACGACAGCATGAAAGACCCCATTTGCACAAGGTTGGATGCCGAGCTACTCATGTCCCATTCCTCATCCTCACTGATCTCACTAAAGGTATCTTCTTCCCCCCAGCCACGTACAACACCATGGGTACCAGATAGGTGACAACAACGAGCACCCTGGGATGCCTGTTGTGCTTGGTCTTCCTCCTCCTCCTCAAAGCCACATTCCTCCTCTGACTCCTCTTCCTCACAATCCTCTTCCTGCGTTGCTGCTGGTCCAGCAAGCGATGCTGATAAGGCTGTTTTTGGTAGTGATGGAGACCACAACTCTTCCTCTTCCTCTTCACGCTCATCTACGGCCTGATCCAGCACTCTTCGCAGGGCACGCTCCAGGAAGAAAACAAATGGTATGATGTCGTTGATGGTGCCTTCGGTACAACTGACAACGTTTGTCACCTCCTCAAAAGGACGCATGAGCCTACAGGCATTGCGCATGAGCATCCAGTAACGTGGCAAAAAAATCCCCAGCTCCCCAGAGGCTGTCCTAGCACCCTGGTCATACAAATACTCGTTAACAGCTTTTTCTTGTTGGAGCAGGCGGTCGAACATTAGGAGTGTTGAATTCCAAAGTGTCGGGCTGTCGCAAATCAAGCGCCTCACTGGCAGGTTGTTTCGCCGCTGGATATCTGACAAGTGCGCCATGGCCATGTAGGAATGCCTGAAATGGCCATACACCTTCCTGGCCTGCTTCAGGATGTCCTGTACGCCTGGGTACTAATGCACAAAGCGTTGTACAATCAGATTACACACATGTGCCATGCACGGCACATGTGTCAACTTGCCCAATTTCAATGCCGCCACCAAATTACTTCCATTGTAAGAAACAACTTTCCAATCTCCAGTTGGTGCGGAGTCAGCCACTAATCCACCTGTGCGTTCAGGGTGGACAGGAGTGCTGGTGCGGTGTGACTCTCTGCTTTCAGGCAAGTCAACCCCAAGACGGCGTGACACTGCCGTATCCGGGGATGTTGAATAGTACCTGGGGAGCTGGGGGGGTGCCGTTGATGTGGAGCAAGACGCAGCAGCAGAAGAGGACTCAGCCGAGGAAGAGGTTATGTAAGAGGATGGAGTAGGAGGAGTAGAGGAGGTAGCAGCAGGCCTGCCTGCAAGTCGTGGCGGTGTCACCAACTCCTCTGCAGAGCCATGCATTCCATGCTTGTCAGCCGTCAGCAGGTTTACCCAATGCGCAGTGTAGGTGATATACCTGCCCTGACCATGCTTTGCAGACCAGCTATCAGTGGTCAGATGGACCCTTGACCCAACGTTGTGTGCCAGACATGCCATTACTTCCTTTCGCACAATCGAGTACAGGTTGGGGATTGCCTTTTTGTGAGAAGAAATTTCGGCCGGGTACCTTCCACTGCGGTGTCCCAATAGATACAAATTTTTTGAACGCCTCAGACTCCACCAGCTTGTATGGTAAAAGCTGGCGGGCTAAGAGTTCAGACAAGCCAGCTGTCAGACGCCGGGCAAGGGGGTGACTTTGGGAAATTGGCTTCTTAAACTCAAACATGTCCTTGACAGACACCTGACTGTTGGCAGATGACCAGGAACTGCTACGTAAGAGACACTGAGTGGCGGGTGGTTGAGAGGGGGCAAGGAGGACAACAGTGGTTGACGTGCCTGAAGATGCTGGACCAGGAGGAGGATGGCGGCTTTGAGTTTGTGTGCTGCTTCTACTCATGTGTTCATCCCATCGGCGTTTGTGATGTGAGACCATGTGCCTTCACAAAGCAGTTCTACCTAGGTGGGTGTTGGACTTCCCACGACTCAGTTTCTTTTGGCACAGGCTGCAAATGGCATCGCTGTTGTCAGAGGCAGACACACAAAAAAATGCCACACTGCTGAGCTCTGCGATGACAGCATTCTGGTGGTGGCAACAGCATGCGTTGATTGGCGTGCTGTCTGGCTGACCCCGGGTGCCGATGCATGCTGTCTCTGACTGTGCCACTAGCTCCTTGCAACGACCTATCCCTGCTTCCAACTCGTCTCCTCCTCCTCCTCTCTGTCTCCCCATCTGAACTTTCCCCCTCTTCTTCTTCTCTTCTAGCAGGCACCCACGTGACATCCACGGACGCATCATCATCAACCGCTTCAATTGTATCAACAAAGGAAACAGCAGCGGGTACAACATCACCATTATCATCATCACACCGTACGTCCATGTCTGTAATGCTGCCTGACTGAGACATATCACTGTTATCTACATCCTCTGTCAATGATGGTTGCACATCACTCATTTCTTCAAACTGATGTGTCAATAACTCCTCTGACAGATCAAGTGAAGCGGCTGTGGTGCTAAAAAATTACACTAATGTTACAACAGATATGAGTGGTGGCGCTGAGGATGGAAGTAGGCACAGTATATGCTGTGAGCCTGACACACAGGCTGGCACTAGTGGCAGGCTGGCCTGGCAACTAAAATTAAATAACACTAGCAGACTGATGTAAAAGTTTTTTTTTTAAATTTACACTAATGTTACAACAGATATGAGTGGTGGCACTGAGGATGGAAGTAGGCACAGTATATGCTGTGGGCCTGACACACAGGCTGGCACTAGTCGCAGGCTGGCCTGGCAACTAAAATTAAATAACACTAGCAGACTGATGTAAAAGTTTTTTTTAAAAAAATTTACACTAATGTTACAACAGATATGAGTGGTGGCACTGAGGATGAAAGTAGGCACAGTATATGCTGTGAGCCTGACACACAGGCTGGCACTAGTGGCAGGTTGGCCTGGCAACTAAAATTAAATAAAACTAGCAGACTGATGTAAAAGTTTTTTTTTAAAAAAATTACACTAATGTTACAACAGATATGAGTGGTGGCACTGAGGATGGAAGTAGGCACAGTATATGCTGTGAGCCTGACACACAGGCTGGCACTAGTGGCAGGCTGGCCTGGCAACTAAAATTAAATAATACTAGCAGACTGATGTAAAAGTTTTTTTGTAAAAAATTTACACTAATGTTACAACAGATATAAGTGGTGGCACTGAGGATGGAAGTAGGCACAGTATATGCTGTGAGCCTGACACACAGGCTGGCACTAGTGGCAGGCTGGCCTGGCAACTAAAATTAAATAACACTAGCAGACTTATGTAAATGGTTATTTTTAAAAAATTACACTAATGTTACAACATATATGAGTGGTGGCACTGAGGATGGAAGTAGGCACAGTATATGCTGTGAGCCTGACACACAGGCTGGCACTAGTGGCAGGCTGGCCTGGCAACTAAAATTGAAAAACGCTAGCAGACTGATGTAAAAGTTTTTGTTTTTTTAAATTACACTAATGTTACACCAGATATGACTGTTGGCACTGAGGCTGGCAGTGGCAGGCTGGCCTGGCAACTGAAATTAGATTACACTAGCAGACCGATGTAAAAGTTTTTTTAAAAAAATTTTACACTAATGTTACACCAGATATGAGTGGTGGCACAGAGCAATTAGGCACAGTATATGCTGTGAGCCTGATACACAGGCCTGCTGGCAACTGAAATTAGATTACACTAGCAAACTGATGTAAAAGTTTTTTGTTTTTTTAAATTTACACTAATGTTACACCAGATATGAGTGGTGGCAGTGAGCAAGTAGGCACAGTATATGCTGTGAGCCTCACACACAGGCTGAGAGGCAGGCAAATGCATTTAGATTACAAAAAAAAAATGACTGAAGTTCTAGCCCTAAAAAGGGCTTTTAGGGGTGCTGTCCTTAGAGCAGAGATCAGATGAGTTCTTCAGGACTGTAGTGGAAACTGAATACATTAGCCTAGCTATCAATTTCCCTAAAAAATCAGCAGCAGCAGCACTATCACTCCTCTCACTAAGAATGCAGGATCAGAATGAATCTAAAATGGCTGCTGAGATACAGGGTCAAAGTTTACTCAATGATGACGAATAGGGGGCGGATCGAACATTGCATATGTTCGCCCGCCGCGGCGAACGCGAACAAGCTAAGATCGCCGGGAACTGTTCTCCGGCGAACTGTTCACGACATCAATAATTCCAAGATGTTTAGTTGCTAGCATTCAAACAATATAATTTTAACAGTGCTTAGTTAAACAATAGGACAGTATATATACTTTAATTGAAACACCAGAAGTTATATATATTATTTGTGCCAACAATCAAACTCTGAGTTATAACTCTATATTTGCACAGATAAAACAGCTTAGCATTAAGAATATATGTTTAACATACAATACACAGACTATGGATATAAACTAAAATACAAAGTGCTCTTTTAAATCTCTCAACTATACTTTAAACTGCAGTGACTATGCCTATATCTTATTTTAAAATATCACATGTAATATCAATTTTTTTTTCTTCATTATACTTTACCCAGATAAATAATCGATATCCAATGTTCTTAACAAGAACAATCTCAGCTCAGAAATACCAAAATTGGGGATATCTGCATATGGAGAATAAAAAGTAGCTATTTGCTTGTATAACTGTAGCAGTTATTTGTCCTTCAGCAAAAACAGTTTTCCCTTCAAAGTTATCCAGCAACCTTCTTTCTCTCTCAATGCTTGGGGTTAAATCATCTGATCTCACCCCTCCCCTTTTTTGATTAGTACCCATCATTGGTGAGATTGGAAACGCCCCACGGAAGCTTGTCTCGGATTGGATATCTGTTATATCTCATTTTTAACAGCCAAAAGGCCTTCTGGCTGTAATTTTCGCATCACAACACCGGGGGGCAGCATGACAACAACACAGCAATACATTTTGATCATTTCTAACATTTAAACATATTTCTTTAAAATGTGTAATAAATGCCATAATTTCCTTACATTAATAAATTACATATTCAAATGTATTGGGCTAGGTCACAATATTTCTTCTGATTATTTTAATATGAAACATTAATAAAAAAATAATAATATCATATTACATTAAAGTAATTTCTACTGCTAACTGATTAGCTTTAAATCAATTTAAGAATGTCACCAGTATCCTGGCATTCATATATAAACACAGCATGTTTCACATTCAGTGTATTTCTTCCTGAATATATAAATTGATGCCCATGACCAATTGTTGCCTGCAACACAAAGAAATAATTGTTAGAGATGATTAAATATTCATATATCTATTTGCAATGTTTATCAATCTCAGCAAATGTTCATCTAATATGAACGCTATATATCACTGCTTCTTAGGTCCACAATTATCTACATTCATATGCTTAAAAACACAGAGGCTAAGACATGTTATGCTTTTTTTGTTTGAAATATGTTTTATTGGAATCTAAGTGCAAGTTATTTTAATCAGTGAAGTTTGAAATTGTAATGCAAGCCATGTGCTTTCACTGTGTGTTACCTTCCCCCAGCCGTATATGTCTTCAGTACGTAAATTCAAGTGTCAGAGATTCAGTGAGCCATTGTGTTATCACATGTGTCTGTTAGCATCTGTTTCTTTTCAAGTCACACTGTAGCAGCGGCCAGAAAAATTTATGTTTGTTTGACAGTTAGAAAGTGCCCTAAAACATTGCGGCTTGAACCCTAGTTGTTGGCGGATAAGTCACGCAAGTCATCCGGCATTCGAAGATAAAATACAGCAGCGTGTGTACCATTTTTAGCCCAAGGCAGCTCATCTCATCAGGCCTTTTTTACTCAAATGTATTGCCCAATGTCAGTCCCTTCGGGATCCATCCCTCATTCATTTTAATAAAGGTGAGATAATCAAGACTTTTTTGACCTAGGCGACTTCTCTTCTCAGTGACAATACCTCCTGCTGCACTGAAGGTCCTTTCTGAAAGGACACTTGAAGCGGGGCAGGCCAGAAGTTCGATTGCAAATTGGGATAGCTCAGGCCACAGGTCAAGCCTGCACACTCAGTAGTCAAGGGGTCCATCGCTCCTCAGAGTGTCGAGATCCGCAGTTAATGCGAGGTAGTCTGCTACCTGTCGGTTGAGTCGTTCTCTGAGGCTCGATCCCGAAGGGCTGTGGCGATGCATAGGAGTTAAAAAGTAAAAGGTCCGCATGTCCTCCATCAACAACACATCTGGAAAGCATCCTGTCCTTGCCGGCGTGGTCGTGGGAGGAGGAGGATTACTTTCATCTCTTCCCCTGTTAGATTCCAGTTGTGCTGTGACATCACCCTTATACGCTGTGTAAAGCATACTTTTTAATTTATTTTTGAACTGCTCCATCCTTTCCGACTTGCGGGAATTCGGTAACATTTCAGTCACTTTATGCTTAAACCGGGGGCCTAGTAGCGTGGACACCCAGTGCAGTTCGTTCTCCTTCAGCTTTTTTATACGAGTGTCCCTCAACAGGCACGACAGCATGAAAGACCCCATTTGCACAAGGTTGGATGCCGAGCTACTCATGTCCCGTTCCTCATCCTCACTGATCTCACTAAAGGTATCTTCTTCCCCCCAGCCACGTACAACACCATGGGTACCAGATAGGTGACAACAACGAGCACCCTGGGATGCCTGTTGTGCTTGGTCTTCCTCCTCCTCCTCAAAGCCACATTCCTCCTCTGACTCCTCTTCCTCACAATCCTCTTCCTGCGTTGCTGCTGGTCCAGCAAGCGATGCTGATAAGGCTGTTTTTGGTAGTGATGGAGACCACAACTCTTCCTCTTCCTCTTCACGCTCATCTACGGCCTGATCCAGCACTCTTCGCAGGGCACGCTCCAGGAAGAAAACAAATGGTATGATGTCGTTGATGGTGCCTTCGGTACAACTGACAACGTTTGTCACCTCCTCAAAAGGACGCATGAGCCTACAGGCATTGCGCATGAGCATCCAGTAACGTGGCAAAAAAATCCCCAGCTCCCCAGAGGCTGTCCTAGCACCCTGGTCATACAAATACTCGTTAACAGCTTTTTCTTGTTGGAGCAGGCGGTCGAACATTAGGAGTGTTGAATTCCAAAGTGTCGGGCTGTCGCAAATCAAGCGCCTCACTGGCAGGTTGTTTCGCCGCTGGATATCTGACAAGTGCGCCATGGCCATGTAGGAATGCCTGAAATGGCCATACACCTTCCTGGCCTGCTTCAGGATGTCCTGTACGCCTGGGTACTAATGCACAAAGCGTTGTACAATCAGATTACACACATGTGCCATGCACGGCACATGTGTCAACTTGCCCAATTTCAATGCCGCCACCAAATTACTTCCATTGTAAGAAACAACTTTCCAATCTCCAGTTGGTGCGGAGTCAGCCACTGATCCACCTGTGCGTTCAGGGTGGACAGGAGTGCTGGTGCGGTGTGACTCTCTGCTTTCAGGCAAGTCAACCCCAAGACGGCGTGACACTGCCGTATCCGGGGATGTTGAATAGTACCTGGGGAGCTGGGGGGGTGCCGTTGATGTGGAGCAAGACGCAGCAGCAGAAGAGGACTCAGCCGAGGAAGAGGTTATGTAAGAGGATGGAGTAGGAGGAGTAGAGGAGGTAGCAGCAGGCCTGCCTGCAAGTCGTGGCGGTGTCACCAACTCCTCTGCAGAGCCATGCATTCCATGCTTGTCAGCCGTCAGCAGGTTTACCCAATGCGCAGTGTAGGTGATATACCTGCCCTGACCATGCTTTGCAGACCAGCTATCAGTGGTCAGATGGACCCTTGCCCCAACGTTGTGTGCCAGACATGCCATTACTTCCTTTCGCACAATCGAGTACAGGTTGGGGATTGCCTTTTGTGAGAAGAAATTTCGGCCGGGTACCTTCCACTGCGGTGTCCCAATAGATACAAATTTTTTGAACGCCTCAGACTCCACCAGCTTGTATGGTAAAAGCTGGCGGGCTAAGAGTTCAGACAAGCCAGCTGTCAGACGCCGGGCAAGGGGGTGACTTTGGGAAATTGGCTTCTTAAACTCAAACATGTCCTTGACAGACACCTGACTGTTGGCAGATGACCAGGAACTGCTACGTAAGAGACACTGAGTGGCGGGTGGTTGAGAGGGGGCAAGGAGGACAACAGTGGTTGACGTGCCTGAAGATGCTGGACCAGGAGGAGGATGGCGGCTTTGAGTTTGTGTGCTGCTTCTACTCATGTGTTCATCCCATCGGCGTTTGTGATGTGAGACCATGTGCCTTCGCAAAGCAGTTCTACCTAGGTGGGTGTTGGACTTCCCACGACTCAGTTTCTTTTGGCACAGGCTGCAAATGGCATCGCTGTTGTCAGAGGCAGACACACAAAAAAATGCCACACTGCTGAGCTCTGCGATGACAGCATTCTGGTGGTGGCAACAGCATGCGTTGATTGGCGTGCTGTCTGGCTGACCCCGGGTGCCGATGCATGCTGTCTCTGACTGTGCCACTAGCTCCTTGCAACGACCTACCCCTGCTTCCAACTCGTCTCCTCCTCCTCCTCTCTGTCTCCCCATCTGAACTTTCCCCCTCTTCTTCTTCTCTTCTAGCAGGCACCCACGTGACATCCACGGACGCATCATCATCAACCGCTTCAATTGTATCAACAAAGGAAACAGCAGCGGGTACAACATCACCATTATCATCATCACACCGTACGTCCATGTCTGTAATGCTGCCTGACTGAGACATATCACTGTTATCTACATCCTCTGTCAATGATGGTTGCACATCACTCATTTCTTCAAACTGATGTGTCAATAACTCCTCTGACAGATCAAGTGAAGCGGCTGTGGTGCTAAAAAATTACACTAATGTTACAACAGATATGAGTGGTGGCGCTGAGGATGGAAGTAGGCACAGTATATGCTGTGAGCCTGACACACAGGCTGGCACTAGTGGCAGGCTGGCCTGGCAACTAAAATTAAATAACACTAGCAGACTGATGTAAAAGTTTTTTTTTTAAATTTACACTAATGTTACAACAGATATGAGTGGTGGCACTGAGGATGGAAGTAGGCACAGTATATGCTGTGGGCCTGACACACAGGCTGGCACTAGTCGCAGGCTGGCCTGGCAACTAAAATTAAATAACACTAGCAGACTGATGTAAAAGTTTTTTTTAAAAAAATTTACACTAATGTTACAACAGATATGAGTGGTGGCACTGAGGATGAAAGTAGGCACAGTATATGCTGTGAGCCTGACACACAGGCTGGCACTAGTGGCAGGTTGGCCTGGCAACTAAAATTAAATAAAACTAGCAGACTGATGTAAAAGTTTTTTTTAAAAAAAATTACACTAATGTTACAACAGATATGAGTGGTGGCACTGAGGATGGAAGTAGGCACAGTATATGCTGTGAGCCTGACACACAGGCTGGCACTAGTGGCAGGCTGGCCTGGCAACTAAAATTAAATAACACTAGCAGACTGATGTAAAAGTTTTTTTGTAAAAAATTTACACTAATGTTACAACAGATATGAGTGGTGGCACTGAGGATGGAAGTAGGCACAGTATATGCTGTGAGCCTGACACACAGGCTGGCACTAGTGGCAGGCTGGCCTGGCAACTAAAATTAAATAACACTAGCAGACTTATGTAAATGGTTATTTTTAAAAAATTACACTAATGTTACAACATATATGAGTGGTGGCACTGAGGATGGAAGTAGGCACAGTATATGCTGTGAGCCTGACACACAGGCTGGCACTAGTGGCAGGCTGGCCTGGCAACTAAAATTGAAAAACGCTAGCAGACTGATGTAAAAGTTTTTGTTTTTTTAAATTACACTAATGTTACACCAGATATGACTGGTGGCACTGAGGCTGGCAGTGGCAGGCTGGCCTGGCAACTGAAATTAGATTACACTAGCAGACCGATGTAAAAGTTTTTTTAAAAAATTTTTAAACTAATGTTACACCAGATATGAGTGGTGGCAAAGAGCAATTAGGCACAGTATATGCTGTGAGCCTGATACACAGGCCTGCTGGCAACTGAAATTAGATTACACTAGCAAACTGATGTAAAAGTTTTGTTTTTTTTTAAATTTACACTAATGTTACACCAGATATGAGTGGTGGCAGTGAGCAAGTAGGCACAGTATATGCTGTGAGCCTCACACACAGGCTGAGAGGCAGGCAAATGCATTTAGATTACAAAAAAAAAATGACTGAAGTTCTAGCCCTAAAAAGGGCTTTTTGGGGTGCTGTCCTTAGAGCAGAGATCAGATGAGTTCTTCAGGACTGTAGTGGAAACTGAATACATTAGCCTAGCTATCAATTTCCCTAAAAAATCAGCAGCAGCAGCACTATCACTCCTCTCACTAAGAATGCAGGATCAGAATGAATCTAAAATGGCTGCTGAGATACAGGGTCAAAGTTTACTCAATGATGACGAATAGGGGGCGGATCGAACATTGCATATGTTCGCCCGCCGCAGCGAACGCGAACAAGCTAAGATCGCCGGGAACTGTTCTCCGGCGAACTGTTCACGACATCAATAATTCCAAGATGTTTAGTTGCTAGCATTCAAACAATATAATTTTAACAGTGCTTAGTTAAACAATAGGACAGTATATATACTTTAATTGAAACACCAGAAGTTATATATATTATTTGTGCCAACAATCAAACTCTGAGTTATAACTCTATATTTGCACAGATAAAACAGCTTAGCATTAAGAATATATGTTTAACATACAATACACAGACTATGGATATAAACTAAAATACAAAGTGCTCTTTTAAATCTCTCAACTATACTTTAAACTGCAGTGACTATGCCTATATCTTATTTTAAAATATCACATGTAATATCAATTTTTTTTTCTTCATTATACTTTACCCAGATAAATAATCGATATCCAATGTTCTTAACAGGAACAATCTCAGCTCAGAAATACCAAAATTGGGGATATCTGCATATGGAGAATAAAAAGTAGCTATTTGCTTGTATAACTGTAGCAGTTATTTGTCCTTCAGCAAAAACAGTTTTCCCTTCAAAGTTATCCAGCAACCTTCTTTCTCTCTCAATGCTTGGGGTTAAATCATCTGATCTCACCCCTCCCCTTTTTTGATTAGTACCCATCATTGGTGAGATTGGAAACGCCCCACGGAAGCTTGTCTCGGATTGGATATCTGTTATATCTCATTTTTAACAGCCAAAAGGCCTTCAGGCTGTAATTTTCGCATCACAACACCGGGGGGCAGCATGACAACAACACAGCAATACATTTTGATCATTTCTAACATTTAAACATATTTCTTTAAAATGTGTAATAAATGCCATAATTTCCTTACATTAATAAATTACATGTTCAAATGTATTGGGCTAGGTCACAATATTTCTTCTGATTATTTTAATATGAAACATTAATAAAAAAATAATAATATCATATTACATTAAAGTAATTTCTACTGCTAACTGATTAGCTTTAAATCAATTTAAGAATGTCACCAGTATCCTGGCATTCATATATAAACACAGCATGTTTCACATTCAGTGTATTTCTTCCTGAATATATAAATTGATGCCCATGACCAATTGTTGCCTGCAACACAAAGAAATAATTGTTAGAGATGATTAAATATTCATATATCTATTTGCAATGTTTATCAATCTCAGCAAATGTTCATCTAATATGAACGCTATATATCACTGCTTCTTAGGTCCACAATTATCTACATTCATATGCTTAAAAACACAGAGGCTAAGACATGTTATGCTTTTTTTGTTTGAAATATGTTTTATTGGAATCTAAGTGCAAGTTATTTTAATCAGTGAAGTTTGAAATTGTAATGCAAGCCATGTGCTTTCACTGTGTGTTACCTTCCCCCAGCCGTATATGTCTTCAGTACGTAAATTCAAGTGTCAGAGATTCAGTGAGCCATTGTGTTGTTATCACATGTGTCTGTTAGCATCTGTTTCTTTTCAAGTCACAAAGATTTGGTTGAGATATTTCAGAGGGCTTCTTAGCAATATTTTCCATTCAAAACACAGACTATTGACTCCAAATAACCAAGGGGTTTCCTGTAACTTAAATACTATGCTTATCTTTTAATTAGGATAAACATGTCTTCACCCAGCCAAAACCATTTGGCAAGGGGGGGGGGTTGTTTATTAGTAGAATAGAACTGTTGTATCCAAAATTTATGAGACACAATATAGATGGCTTCAGGGGAGAAATAGGGGTCAGCGATCATCTGATAGGGATTTTAAATTCATGCCTCAGTGGGACATCCTTTGGAAACAATCCTCTGTTTTTAGATGTGGAATATATAGAATATACAGATGATTATCTTTGAAGCAATCTGTCTTTTCTCTGAAATGTTTGTTTAATTTGGGTAGACCAAATGTTTTCTCTAAGATTACTTTGAAAACATTTCTTTGTTCTACAAGCAATCCATTTGATGAGTGAGGGAGGGGGCTGGTTTCTATACAGTGTCCATTTGCAGCTTTTAGGAACTAAATTAATTATTTGATGTACACAGCCCCAGATCCATTGAATAATAATAAGTAAACCTGTGTATATCATCTAATAATATTTCAAATACCTTGACAACTAGTATATGATAGTGAAATGGCAAGATGGTTATAGGTTGTCACAATAAAGACACACTGCTAGGTGAGTAATAGGCAATATAGCCCCTGAAAAGTTATTTAATATTACAGAAATACCCAATAGTTATTGGCTTCATTCATGCCGTTCGGCATGACAGTGTTTAGTTTAAAAATCCAATGTGTCTCTTTTGGGAGTAGGATTTTTTCACTATTCCCTCCTCTGATAACTGTCTTCACTTGTTCTAATCCCCAGCACCGGAAGGTTAGGGGTTTACCCATATGGTTTTTTAAAAAGTGTCTGGCGCGCTTGTAATTTGCTTACCCTTATCAAAGTCTTTCTGTGCATTCCTTATGTTACTAAGATGCTCAGTTACTCTGGTGCCTAGCTTATGGGTAGTCATACCAATATAGTAAATGTCACATGAGCATGAAAGACAATATATCACATCAGTACTTTGGCAATTAATGTGCGCTTTAATTTGCCAAATTTTGTCAAATCTGTCTTTCATTCTTTATTTTTTTACCACATATTGGCAGACTTTACAATGTCCACAGGGGATAGAACCTTTGTGGATAGGAGCTTTTTTTGCGTTCCTATTAAAGTGACTAGAAGTCAGATTATCTGTCAGATTTCTGGCTCTTCTAAAGGTAAAAGAGGGCTTGTCAGGTAGTATTTCTTGTAATTTTCCATCACTTTTAAGGATATGCCAATGGTTCTGAACTATTGCTGTCAATTTCTCACTTTGGCAATTGTAAGTAGTAATAAATCTCAAAGTTTCTGATGTTTGATGCTCTTTAGGTTTCGGGAGTTCATTTCTATCTCTATATAAGGCTTTCTGATTGGCTCTGGCTAGAGGTTTTTTTGAATAGCCTTGTTCAAGGAGTCTGTTCCTCAGGTCCCTAGCAGCTTTTTTAAAAGAATCTTGAGTGGTACAGTTCCTCCTTAGCCTGAGATATTCTCCATACGAGACCCCTGATAGTAGACGAATGATGATGGCTGGTTGCATGTAATATGTTATTTGTTGCAGTTTGTTTCCTGAATACCTCCATCTTTAAACAATCATCATCTTTATGTATGGTCAGATCTAAAAATTCGACCTTATCTGAATTTATTTTATACGTTAAAAAAGCCCAAAAGGATTAGTATTGAGAACTTTGAAAAATTCCTCCAGTAATCCATTAGGTCCCTCCCAAACAAGCAAAATATCATCTATATACCTAGACCAGTGGGAGAGGTATTGGGTGTAGTTATTCATGTTATAATAGATGTATGGAACACTACCACCTCTTCCCACCAGCCTAGGTATATGTTGGCATATGTCCGGGCACAAGATGTGCCTATGGCTGTGCCGCATATCTGGAGGTAAAATTTGTCATCAAAGACAAAATAATTGTGTGTTAGAATAAATTTCAGCAGTCTAGTAATTTTCAACTTAACCAGACAAAATCAGAAATACTGAACATAACATAGGACCCAAAAGTGTTATCTCAACTAATTACAAACTGCCCATTGAAACAACAAGTACAAATGAAATATCTATGCATCTACTTATCACCAGAATTAATGTACTCCTGAGGCTATTATACTTATTACAAACTACACCCATGCCTTTACCAATATCCTATATACAAAAGATTAAATCACTCATAGAACAATGTATTCGGCAGGGAATAAGACCCATGATAGCTAAAAAAAAAACAATTTATCTCCCAAAAGACAGAGGAGGCTTTGAGGTCCCAAATATAATGTTATATAAACAGAGGTTGTGTTTACTTGACTCCCCTCGCAGCCATGCTATTTCTATATTATACATACTAGTATTACTATATGATCCACACAAATTCCCATGCTATACTATACTAAAGTCTGAAATTACTTTCCAAGACTGGTCCACAGCTTTTTCAACAACCAAAAAAGCCTAAATGTCCACCAAGATACAAGAAACCAATTTTAAATGTCTCACTAGATGGTACCTTACCCCCAATAGACTGAAACAAATATTTAGATCTACAAATGGTAAATATTGGAGGGGCTGTGGGGAAGAAATAACTCATTTGCACATATAGTGGACCTGTCCTAAACTGGACCCACTTTGGCTGGAAGTTCTAACTGACATGACAGAGGTGGTGGGTCAGGTAGTTCCCAGTGATCCTATACTTTTATTTTTCCACTCCCTGCCTAAATTAGATAACCAAGTGACAAAAGCCTTACTTCTTGTAATATTGAATAGTATCAAAATGTTGATACCTAAACATTGCAAATCCCATTCAGTTCCCACCTTCACTGACTGAAATCTGCTGGTGGAGACTTTGCTGCACTTGGAGAGATTCCACCATATCCAAGCAGGAATGAAGGATATTCACAGACTTATGCTCCAGACTTGGAAACAATCTTACCCCAGAGATAGCTGACCAAAATTCAATTCCCTGCACACCTTACTCTGGTTTGTCTTCATCTAGGTCCTCTGTTATATCGATTACCTCTAAATTACAAACATTCCCTAAAATAATGAAGACATCTTGTCTCATTTCCCTTCATTCTAATTCCATGACTCTCCCTTGCCGTATCCTACTCTTTATTCCTCCTCATCCCTTAACACCCTTTTCTCCATTGTTCTAAAGCTTTTCAAAGTAAACCCCTTAGAATAAATACACAGACATGTTTTGTATAAGGAGGTTGTTATTGTTTTACTTCCAAATTGGCACTCTCTTTCTGTAATATGCTTTTAAAATTAGATATAAGAAACAAACAATTCCTCTTTTGTTTGACTTACAATAACAAAATGCACAATGGAGTTTGATATAAAGTGAAACTAGAGGATTTTCAGAAAACTTTCAGCATTTTGGTATTTACCCAAGAACAATCAACCAATATGCAGACTTAATGTAGAAATAATCTACATCTTACCTTATATGGTCTGATCATTATAGCTTAATTGCTTTTTGTAACACTTTTCAATTTGCATCTTTGTACACTTTGTTCATTTGGCTTATATTTCACTTAAATATATTTTCCCTTAAATAAAATATATATATATATAAAAAAAAATATATACAATATATATATATATATATATATATATATATATATATATATATATATATATAGCGAATAGAAAAGAGCACTCTCTGGACTTAAAAACAAATAAAACACTTTATTCTGTAACATTTCGGGGAATGCTCTCCTTCATCAGACCCCGGTCTGATGAAGGGGAGCATTCCCCGAAACGTTACCGAATAAAGGCCTAGATTTGGAGTTTGGCGGTAGCCGTGAAAACCAGCGTTAGAGGCTCCTAACGCTGGTTTTAGGCTACCTCCGGTATTTGGAGTCACTCAAAAAAGGGTCTAACGCTCACTTTTCAGCCGCGACTTTTCCATACCGCAGATCCCCTTACGTCAATTGCGTATCCTATCTTTTCAATGGGATTTTTCTAACTCCGGTATTTAGAGTCGTGTCTGAAGTGAGCGTTAGAATTCTAACGACAAAACTCCAGCCGCAGAAAAAAGTCAGTAGTTAAGAGCTTTCTGGAGTAACGCCGGTTCATAAAGCTCTTAACTACTGTACTCTAAAGTACACTAACACCCATAAACTACCTATGTACCCCTAAACCGAGGTCCCCCCACATCGCCGCAACTCAATTAATTTTTTTTAACCCCTAATCTGCCGACCGCCACCTACGTTATCCTTATGTAGAGCTGAACTTCTTGGGGCATGCCCCGCAAAGGGCCCTGTTCAGGGCTGGTAAGGTAAAAGAGCTTTGAACTTTAGTAATCTAGAATAGGGTAGGGCATTTTTTTATTTTGGGGGGCTTTGTTATTTTATTAGGGGGCTTAGAGTAGGTGTAATTAGTTTAAAACTGTTGTAATATTTTTCTTATGTTTGTAAATATTTTTTTATTTTTTGTAACTTAGTTCTTTTTTATTTTTTGTACTTTAGTTCGTTTATTTCATTGTAGTTATTTGTATTTATTGTATTTAATTTATTTATTGATAGTGTAGTGTTAGGTTTAATTGTAGGTAATTGTAGGTATTTTATTTAATTAATTTATTGATAGTGTAGTGTTAGGTTTAATTGTAATTTAGGTTAGGATTTATTTTACAGGTAAATTTGTAATTATTTTAACTATTTTAGCTATTAAATAGTTCTTAACTATTTAATAGCTATTGTACCTGGTTAAAATAAATACAAAGTTACCTGTAAAATAAATATTAATCCTGAAATAGCTATAATATAATTATAATTTATGTTGTAGCTATATTAGGATTTATTTTACAGGTAAGTATTTAGCTTTAAATAGGAATAATTTATTTAATAAGAGTTAATTAATTTCGTTAGATGTAAATTATATTTAACTTAGGGGGGGTGTTAGTGTTAGGGTTAGACTTAGCTTTAGGGGTTAATACATTTATTAGAATAGCGGCAAGATTCGGTCGGCAGATTAGGGGTTAATAATTGAAGTTAGGTGTCTGCGATGTTAGGGAGGGCAGGTTAGGGGTTAATAAATATAATATAGAGGTCGGCGGTGTTAGGGGCAGCAGATTAGGGGTACATAGCTATAATGTAGCTGGCGGCTCTTTGCGGTCGGCAGATTAGGGGTTAATTATTGTAGGTAGGTGGCGGCGACGTTGTGGGGGGCAGGTTAGGGGTTAATAAATATAATATAGGGGTCGGCGGTGTTAGGGGCAGCAGATTAGGGGTACATAAGGATAACGTAGGTGGCGGTCGGCAGATTAGGGGTTAAAAAAAATTAATCGAGTTGCGGCGATGTGGGGGGACCTCGGTTTAGGGGTACATAGGTAGTTTATGGGTGTTAGTGTACTTTAGAGTACAGTAGTTAAGAGCTTTATGAACCGGCGTTACTCCAGAAAGCTCTTAACTACTGACTTTTTTCTGCGGCTGGAGTTTTGTCGTTAGAATTCTAACGCTCACTTCAGACACGACTCTAAATACCGGAGTTAGAAAAATCCCATTGAAAAGATAGGATACGCAATTGACGTAAGGGGATCTGCGGTATGGAAAAGTCGCGGCTGAAAAGTGAGCGTTAGACCCTTTTTTGAGTGACTCCAAATACCGGAGGTAGCCTAAAACCAGCGTTAGGAGCCTCTAACGCTGGTTTTCACGGCTACCGCCAAACTCCAAATCTAGGCCTTTATTCGGTAACGTTTCGGGGAATGCTCCCCTTCATCAGACCGGGGTCTGATGAAGGAGAGCATTCCCCGAAATGTTACAGAATAAAGTGTTTTATTTGTTTTTAAGTCCAGAGAGTGCTCTTTTCTATTCGCTATATATATATATATATATATATATATATATATATATATATATTGAATATATATTTTTTTATATATATATATATATTTTATTTAAGGGAAAATATATTTAAGTGAAATATAAGCCAAATGAACAAAGTGTACAAAGATGCAAATTGAAAAGTGTTACAAAAAGCAATTAAGCTATAATGATCAGACCATATAAGGTAAGATGTAGATTATTTCTACATTAAGTCTGCATATTGGTTGATTGTTCTTGGGTAAATACCAAAATGCTGAAAGTTTTCTGAAAATCCTCTAGTTTCACTTTATATCAAACTCCATTGTGCATTTTGTTATTGTAAGTCAAACAAAAGAGGAATTGTTTGTTTCTTATATCTAATTTTAAAAGCATATTACAGAAAGAGAGTGCCAGTTTGGAAGTAAAACAATAACAACCTCCTTATACAAAACATGTCTGTGTATTTATTCTAAGGGGTTTACTTTGAAAAGCTTTAGAACAATGGAGAAAAGGGTGTTAAGGGATGAGGAGGAATAGAGAGTAGGATACGGCAAGTGAGACATTTAAAATTGGTTTCTTGTATCTTGGTGGACATTTAGGCTTTTTTGGTTGTTGAAAAAGCTGTGGACCAGTCTTGGAAAGTAATTTCAGACTTTAGTATAGTATAGCATGGGAATTTGTGTGGATCATATAGTAATACTAGTATGTATAATATAGAAATAGCATGGCTGCGAGGGGAGTCAAGTAAACACAACCTCTGTTTATATAACATTATATTTGGGACCTCAAAGCCTCCTCTGTCTTTTGGGAGATAAATTGTTTTTTTTTAGCTATCATGGGTCTTATTCCCTGCCGAATACATTGTTCTATGAGTGATTTAATCTTTTGTATATAGGATATTGGTAAAGGCATGGGTGTAGTTTGTAATAAGTATAATAGCCTCAGGAGTACATTAATTCTGGTGATAAGTAGATGCATAGATATTTCATTTGTACTTGTTGTTTCAATGGGCAGTTTGTAATTAGTTGAGAACACTTTTGGGTCCTATGTTATGTTCAGTATTTCTGATTTTGTCTGGTTAAGTTGAAAATTACTAGACTGCTGAAATTTATTCTAACACACAATTATTTTGTCTTTGATGACAAATTTTACCTCCAGATATGCGGCACAGCCATAGGCACATCTTGTGCCCGGACATATGCCAACATATACCTAGGCTGGTGGGAAGAGGTGGTAGTGTTCCATACATCTATTATAACATGAATAACTACACCCAATACCTCTCCCACTGGTCTAGGTATATAGATGATATTTTGCTTGTTTGGGAGGGACCTAATGGATTACTGGAGGAATTTTTCAAAGTTCTCAATACTAATCCTTTTGGGCTTTTTTAACGTATAAAATAAATTCAGATAAGGTCGAATTTTTAGATCTGACCATACATAAAGATGATGATTGTTTAAAGATGGAGGTATTCAGGAAACAAACTGCAACAAATAACATATTACATGCAACCAGCCATCATCATTCGTCTACTATCAGGGGTCTCTCGTATGGAGAATATCTCAGGCTAAGGAGGAACTGTACCACTCAAGATTCTTTTAAAAAAGCTGCTAGGGACCTGAGGAACAGACTCCTTGAACAAGGCTATTCAAAAAAACCTCTAGCCAGAGCCAATCAGAAAGCCTTATATAGAGATAGAAATGAACTCCCGAAACCTAAAGAGCATCAAACATCAGAAACTTTGAGATTTATTACTACTTACAATTGCCAAAGTGAGAAATTGACAGCAATAGTTCAGAACCATTGGCATATCCTTAAAAGTGATGGAAAATTACAAGAAATACTACCTGACAAGCCCTCTTTTACCTTTAGAAGAGCCAGAAATCTGACAGATAATCTGACTTCTAGTCACTTTAATAGGAACGCAAAAAAAGCTCCTATCCACAAAGGTTCTATCCCCTGTGGACATTGTAAAGTCTGCCAATACGTGGTAAAAAAAATAAAGAATGAAAGACAGATTTGACAAAATTTGGCAAATTAAAACGCACATTAATTGCCAAAGTACTGATGTGATATATTGTCTTTCATGCTCATGTGACATTTACTATATTGGTATGACTACCCATAAGCTAGGCACCAGAGTAACTGAGCATCTTAGTAACATAAGGAATGCACAGAAAGACTTTGATAAGGGTAAGCAAATTACAAGCGCGCCAGACACTTTTTAAAAAACCATATGGGTAAACCCCTAACCTTCAGGTGCTGGGGATTAGAACAAGTGAAGACAGTTATCAGAGGAGGGAATAGTGAAAAAATCCTACTCCCAAAAGAGACACATTGGATTTTTAAACTAAACACTGTCATGCCGAACGGCATGAATGAAGCCAATAACTATTGGGTATTTCTGTAATATTAAATAACTTTTCAGGGGCTATATTGCCTATTACTCACCTAGCAGTGTGTCTTTATTGTGACAACCTATAACCATCTTGCCATTTCACTATCATATACTAGTTGTCAAGGTATTTGAAATATTATTAGATGATATACACAGGTTTACTTATTATTATTCAATGGATCTGGGGCTGTGTACATCAAATAATTAATTTAGTTCCTAAAAGCTGCAAATGGACACTGTATAGAAACCAGCCCCCTCCCTCACTCATCAAATGGATTGCTTGTAGAGCAAAGAAATGTTTTCAAAGTAATCTTAGAGAAAACATTTGGTCTACCCAAATTAAACAAACATTTCAGAGAAAAGACAGATTGCTTCAAAGATAATCATCTGTATATTCTATATATTCCACATCTAAAAACAGAGGATTGTTTCCAAAGGATGTCCCACTGAGGCATGAATTTAAAATCCCTATCAGATGATCGCTGACCCCTATTTCTCCTCTGAAGCCATCTATATTGTGTCTCATAAATTTTGGATACAACAGTTCTATTCTACTAAGAAACAACCCCCCCCCCCTTGCCAAATGGTTTTGGCTGGGTGAAGAAATGTTTATCCTAATTAAAAGATAAGCATAGTATTTAAGTTACAGGAAACCCCTTGGTTATTTGGAGTCAATAGTCTGTGTTTTGAATGGAAAATATTGCTAAGAAGCCCTCTGAAATATCTCAACCAAATCTTTGTGACTTGAAAAGAAACAGATGCTAACAGACACATGTGATAACAACACAATGGCTCACTGAATCTCTGACACTTGAATTTACGTACTGAAGACATATACGGCTGGGGGAAGGTAACACACAGTGAAAGCACATGGCTTGCATTACAATTTCAAACTTCACTAATTAAAATAACTTGCACTTAGATTCCAATAAAACATATTTCAAACTAAAAAAAGCATAAAATGTCTTAGTTTCTGTGTTTTAAAGCATATGAATGTAGATAATTGTGGACCTAAGAAGCAGTGACAGATAGCGTTCATATTAGATGAACATTTGCTGAGATTGATAAACATTGCAAATAGATATATGAATATTTAATCATCTCTAACAATTATTTCTTTGTGTTGCAGGCAACAATTGGTCATGGGCATCAATTTATATATTCAGGAAGAAATACACTGAATGTGAAACATGCTGTGTTTATATATGAATGCCAGGATACTGGTGACATTCTTAAATTGATTTAAAGCTAATCAGATAGCAGTAGAAATTACTTTAATGTAATATGATATTAATTTTTTTTTTATTAATGTTTCATATTAAAATAATCAGAAGAAATATTGTGACCTAGCCCAATACATTTGAACATGTAATTTATTAATGTAAAGAAATTATGGCATTTATTACACATTTTAAAGAAATATGTTTAAATGTTAGAAATGATCAAAATGTATTGCTGTGTTGTTGTCATGCTGCCCCCCGGTGTTGTGATGCGAAAATTACAGCCAGAAGGCCTTTTGGCTGTTAAAAATGAGATATAACAGATATCCAATCCGAGACAAGCTTCCGTGGGGCGTTTCCAATCTCACCAATGATGGGTACTAATCAAAAAAGGGGAGGGGTGAGATCAGATGATTTAACCCCAAGCATTGAGAGAGAAAGAAGGTTGCTGGATAACTTTGAAGGGAAAACTGTTTTTGCTGAAGGACAAATAACTGCTACAGTTATACAAGCAAATAGCTACTTTTTATTCTCCATATGCAGATATCCACAATTTTGGTATTTCTGAGCTGAGATTGTTCTTGTTAAGAACATTGGATATCGATTATTTATCTGGGTAAAGTATAATGAAGAAAAAAAAATTGATATTACATGTGATATTTTAAAATAAGATATAGGCATAGTCACTGCAGTTTAAAGTATAGTTGAGAGATTTAAAAGAGCACTTTGTATTTTAGTTTATATCCATAGTCTGTGTATTGTATGTTAAACATATATTCTTAATGCTAAGCTGTTTTATCTGTGCAAATATAGAGTTATAACTCAGAGTTTGATTGTTGGCACAAATAATATATATAACTTCTGGTGTTTCAATTAAAGTATATATACTGTCCTATTGTTTAACTAAGCACTGTTAAAATTATATTGTTTGAATGCTAGCAACTAAACATCTTGGAATTATTGATGTCGTGAACAGTTCGCCGGAGAACAGTTCCCGGCGATCTTAGCTTGTTCGCGTTCGCCGCGGCGGGCGAACATATGCAATGTTCGATCCGCCCCCTATTTGTCATCATTGAGTAAACTTTGACCCTGTATCTCAGCAGCCATTTTAGATTCATTCTGATCCTGCATTCTTAGTGAGAGGAGTGATAGTGCTGCTGCTGCTGATTTTTTAGGGAAATTGATAGCTAGGTTAATGTATTTAGTTTCCACTACAGTCCTGAAGAACTCATCTGATCTCTGCTCTAAGGACAGCACCCCAAAAAGCCAATCAGAATATTCCTACTTTAATTCCGATTGGCTGATAGAATCCTATCAGCCAATCGGAATTCGAGGGAGGCCATCTTGGATGACATCATTTAAAGGAACCGTCATTCGTCGTTCAGTCGTCGGCCAGGATGGATGTTCCGCGTCGGAGGTCTTCAGGATGCTGCCGCTCCGCTCCGGATGGATGACTATAGAAGATCCCGCTTGGATGAAGACTTCAATTGGATGGAAGAATTCTTCTGCCCCGCTTGGATGAAGACTTCTACCGGATGGAGGACCTCTTCTTGCTCCGCTTGGATCAAGACTTCGGACCCTCTTCTGGACCGATCGCTGAACCCGGTGAGGTGAAGACAAGGTAGGGAGATCTTCAGGGGCTTAGTGTTAGGTTTATTTAAGGGGGGTTTGGGTTAGATTAGGGGTATGTGGGTGGTGGGTTGTAATGTTGGGGGGGGGGTATTGTATGTTTTTTTTTTTACAGGCAAAAGAGCTGAACTTCTTGGGGCATGCCCCGCAAAGGGCCCTGTTCAGGGCTGGTAAGGTAAAAGAGCTTTGAACTTTAGTAATCTAGAATAGGGTAGGGCATTTTTTTATTTTGGGGGGCTTTGTTATTTTATTAGGGGGCTTAGAGTAGGTGTAATTAGTTTAACATTGTTGTAATATTTTTCTTATGTTTGTAAATATTTTTTTATTTTTTGTAACTTAGTTCTTTTTTATTTTTTGTACTTTAGTTAGTTTATTTCATTGTAGTTATTTGTAGGTATTGTATTTAATTAATTTATTGATAGTGTAGTGTTAGGTTTAATTGTAGGTAATTGTAGGTATTTTATTTAATTAATTTATTGATAGTGTAGTGTTTAATTGTAACTTAGGTTAGGATTTATTTTACAGGTAAATTTGTAATTATTTTAACTATTTTAGCTATTGTACCTGGTTAAAATAAATACAAAGTTACCTGTAAAATAAATATTAATCCTAAAATAGCTATAATTTAATTATAATTTATATTGTAGCTATATTAGGATTTATTTTACAGGTAAGTATTTAGCTTTAAATAGGAATAATTTATTTAATAAGAGTTAATTAATTTCGTTAGATGTAAATTATTTTTAACTTAGGGGGGTGTTAGTGTTAGGGTTAGACTTAGCTTTAGGGGTTAATACATTTATTAGAATAGCGGTGAGCTCAAGTCGGCAGCTTAGGGGTTAATAATTGAAGTTAGGTGTCGGCGATGTTAGGGAGGGCAGATTAGGGGTTAATACTATTTATTATAGGGTTAGTGAGGCGGATTAGGGGTTAATAACTTTATAATAATAGCGGTGCGGTCTGCTCGGCAGATTAGGGGTTAATAAGTGTAGGCGACGTTGTGGGGGGCAGATTAGGGGTTAATAAATATAATATAGGAGTCGGCAATGTTAGGGCAGCAGATTAGGGGTACATAGGGATAATGTAAGTAGCTGCGGTTTACGGAGCGGCAGATTAGGGGTTAATAATAATATGCAGGGGTCAGCGATAGCGGGGGCGGCAGATTAGGGGTTAATAAGTGTAAGGTTATTGGTGTTTAGACTCGGGGTACATGTTAAAGTGTTAGGTGCAGACGTAGGAAGTGTTTCCCCATAGCAAACAATGGGGCTGCATTAGGAGCTGAACGTGGCTTTTTTGCAGGTGTTAGGTTTTTTTTTCAGCTCAAACAGCCCCATTGTTTTCTATGGGGGAATCGTGCACGAGCACGTTTTTGAGGCTGGCCGCTTGCGTAAGCAACTCTGGTATCGAGAGTTGAAGCTGCGTTAAATATGCTCTACGCTCCTTTTTTGGAGCCTAATGCAGCCTTTATGTGGACTTTCAATACCAGAGTTATTTTTATGGTGCGGCCAGAAAAAAGCCGGCGTTAGCTTTTCGGGTCTTTACCGACAAAACTCTAAATCTAGCCGAAAGTGTTTTATTTGCTGTTAAGTCCAGAGAGTGCTGTTTTCTATTTGTTATACCTAAACCTACTCTAGCATCCTGGCATCTGGCGTATTGTTTGCGAGAGTGCACCTGTTTCCTGCTGTATATATATATATATATATATATATATTAACTAAAACATCTTAATATGGATGAAAAAAGTATGGTTACCTGATAAATTAACTTATTTCATGGTGGTTAGAGTACATGATCCATTACTCCTGGGATTCAATTCCTGGCCACTAAAAGGAGGCAAAGATTCCCAATGCTTTCAAGAGCACTTCATCCCTCCCACCTCTCTGGTATGCCAGTCTGACATATAGCTAAGCAAGAAGAAGTGTAAAAAGAGGTAGGAAAGTAGGAAAGGACGAAGTATGCAAAGTGAGGTGCAAACTAGAACTGCTCCCCAAAAAAAACTTGGGCAGGTTTTGTGGACTCTCACCACCAAGAAAGAAAATAAATTAATTTATCAGGTAAGCATAAAATTATGTTTTCTTTCATAAGGTGGCAAGAGCCCACAATCTATTACTCCTTGGAACTAATACCCAAGCTGTGGAGCCCAAGTAATGTAGGGAGGGACAAAAGTTTTGGCAAAGACAGGCAACTAATTTCCAGATACTGCTGCGTGGAGGACTTTCCTACCAATGCTGCTTCAAAAGAAGCAAAAAAAATCCAAGTAGTAGGATTTAGAAAATTGACTATGTTGCTGCCTTGCACATTTATTCAACAGAGGTCCCATTTTAAAAATCCAGGAAAATGAAAACATTCTATTAGAATGAACTGTAATGTGTCCTTTGGGGGAGAATTTCCCATCTCCAAGGACCTTGTAAACAAAGAGACTTTGCTAAGTCACTGCTGTAGTCTTTTGGCCTTTGCAAGACCTGTGAAAAGAACCAACAAATTAGAGGACTGCTTAAAATCATTAGCAACTTGTAAACAGAATTTTAGAGCTATTTAGAATTAAGAAGATCAGAACAAAAAGAAGGAACAATTATCTAATTGTTATTATCCAATTGTTGTTATAAGAAGAAAACAAATTTTAGAGTCAGCAAAGTTGTAAGACCAGCACACCTTATATGTATAAATGTCCAACAGATAACAAGGTGGGTGTAACAAAGTCAGAGCAAAACCCCTTGCTCCAAGTATACAAATATCCAAAAGAAATGTTGCACTCTCTGTTGTGGAGAAGTGAAAAATAACCTTTGCTAGGTGTACAGCAACGTTTTCAGGGCACCTTTCACTTCTCCACAACAGAGAGTGCAACATTTCTTTTGGATATAAAAAAAACATTTTATGTAAAAAGAAAAACCATATAAGGTGGTTTGCAAGAAAACAAGACAATGCAGAAACTCATTTGGCAGAAGATACTGCTAAAAAAAAACAATACCTTCTAGGAAAGGAGCTGAATGTCTGAATTATGCATAGACTCAAACAAAGAAACTTGCCAAACCCTGAGAACTAAATTTAGGTTCTATGGAAGAGAAAATTTGAATAATCATGGCCTAATCCTGATTAAAGATAAAACAAAGATCTTATCTAAAAAACTCCACCCGTGGAATCCTAGATCTTAAAAAATATTAGAGAAGTTTGTTATTCAAACAGAAAGCCTTCAGGTCTATCTCTGGTAGACCGCATAGATCTATAATCTGATTGAAAAATACTTCTAGGAGTAGAGGCCATTCCCGAAATGAAAGGATGGGCAATTGAGATAATCTGTTTCCCAGTTTATCATACCTGGGATAAGAATAGTAGAAAATGCACAAACATTGATCTCTGTCTAAGAAAATTTTGAGAAAACTCCTGCATTGCTAGGGAGCTGCAAGATTTCCCTTGATAAATTTAAAACAACGTATAACAAAGAAAGAACAATCAAGTGCGCTAAAAAACCCCAAATCTATATCTTTGTACTGCCAAAAAATGGCAAATATATATATATATATATATATATCATGCAAGTAAAATGTTAAACAGCAGTTTGTCTTAGAAACATAGCATACTTAGTGATAAATGCACAGTATGTGTCGTATTCAAAACCGGGTAGTCAATAAGTCCCAATTTGGATGATATCATCAGAATTGCAGCTCCTCTATTGAAAGTCCCATCACAGACTGTTTGAAGGAAATCACTATGCAAAAACGAGAAGACAGAGAAGCGTAAACACGCATCTAAGTGCAGACACTAGGTGAGGTTTAATTAAATAGCCCCTGCCAGAGAGTGCTACTTACAGGAATATAAAGTGTACCGTTCGCATAAGTTGTGTACAACTATGCTGCTTGCTTCGTTCCAGCGTCTGACGTATGATAAGCCTGCCTCCTTCTGACTGCTCTCAAAGAGCATAATCTAGCTGCCTGACAGCCTACGTGCTGAGGACTCAATCAGCTGAGAGCGGTCAGAAGGAGGCAGGCTTATCATACGTCAGACGCTGGAACGAAGCAAGCAGCATAGTTGTACACAACTTATGCGAACGGTACACTTTATATTCCTGTAAGTAGCACTCTCTGGCAGGGGCTATTTAATTAAACCTCACCTAGTGTCTGCACTTAGATGCGTGTTTGATTTGTCTGATTGAAAAGCCTAGATAAGTTTCTTGTTTCAGAAGAAGTCAGCTCTGAAGGTCTAGAGGAGACCAAATTCCTTCTGCTCTCCAGGACCCCAAGTTTAAATGGACGAAGGATGCCACCAGAAAAATGAACTGGTGAACTATCCACCAGGATAGATATTGCTAAGATGACAAATCCAAAAGGATCCTATGAGAAAACCTTTGCTCATTGAGATAGCATACAAAGCAGACGAGGACTCTTGTGAAACCGAGCAAATGGAAAACATCTGCTACTACAATCATCAGCCCTAACATTTCCATGCATAGGGCCACAAAAGTCTTGGAAATAGATTGAAAACTTGCACATGTTGACTGCAACTTTAATCAGTTAAAGCAAATCTCAAAGATATTGAGGCCTAGTTATCAACATGTCTACTTACCTGCCTTCGCCGGCCCAATACGCCCGCCTAAGCTCACCTACCATCGCCCCCGCGGACCTGAATAATCTCGCCAAAGTTATCAAAAAAGCTGTCAAAAAGACGCGCACCAAGTACGGGGCGATGAGCAGCGGACTGTGATAGTTATCACTCATCCGATCTCGCTGCTCTTCGGCTTTTCTACAGCTTTATTGATAAGCTGTCACTAAGCACCCACACTATACTACACAATTCTACCCCCTATACCGGCGCCCCCCGCAACTAAATAAATTTATTAACCCCTAAACTGCCGCTCCTAGACCCCGCCACAACTATAATAAATATATTAACCCCTAAACCGCCACTCCCGGAGCCCACCGCCACCTGTAACAGAAGTAATACTGATGTTTGGATTAAACATGTAATCTGCTTGTAGAGTACTATCTACTAAAAGAATAGTAGTGAGCTTTGATAAAATGGAAATTACCCCGTCCACCATAGGTAAAAGCTTTTCAAAGTTCTATAATAGAAGCTGGAAGGGAAAATATTCTCCTGATAACTGAGAATGGACCAAAATGAAGACTACTCTTTGGTAATTGTATAAAAAATTACCTCTGGGATAGAAAACAACATCTGAAAACTTAAAAGAGGTTTGAAAAACAAATACAACTGCTTCATAGATTTATTCTTAGAAGGCATCAACACCTCCATTAGTTTAACTTGGTCATAAAACTATTGGTGATATTATTAAGGAAGGAGCTAGAGGAAATTTGACTTGGCAGAAAAGGAGGAATTCAATAACAAAATTTAGAATTGGGTGTTTATACAGAAAATCTGAGAAAATTCCCTCACTGAAAATAATAAGAATTATAATTATATCTCCCAGTTTCAGGAAATACAAAATTAAAACTTACCTAAGATATTTAATGATGTTATATCTATGTAACCTGGATGTATTTTCGGTTTGTCTTTTCTTTTTTGTCTTTTCTTTTTGAAATTGTCGCATTCAATGTTCAAAACAAAATTGTGATCAGTATGTATGCCACCTTGATTGCATTCTTTTTTGATGCTTTAATAAAGCTGGTCTTTTAAAAAAACAAAACATACCAACTCCACACCGAAATCTAGAAACAGGAAAACGAGTTATATGCATAAAAACTATACAAAGGTGCATAAAGCATGCTAACCAAGTCAGGCATGAAACTTGGAAGAGCAGGTGGGAAATAACTAATTCTTATGAGCAGGTGCAAATTAAAGGAGCACGCTCTGTTTGTTTAAGGAAAAGAAAAAAATAGTGCAAAGCTGCCGGTGGGGGCTAACAGTAGAGTTAACGGCTACACAAATACTGTTGAAATTGAAACAAATATATTAAATTGAATATATATTAAAAAATATTAAAAGGACATGAAACCCAAAATGTTTCTTTTATTATTCAGATAGAGAATACAATTTTAAAAATATTTCCAATTTACTTATATTATCAAAGTTACTTTGTTCTCATGTTATTCTTTGTTGAAGAGATACCTAGGTAGCTAGCATGCACATATGTTAAAGAAAACAATGGCACCACTCTTATAAGGTGTGAGGGAACACTATAATTATATATGCGTAGGCTAACTTATTAATTTATTATATACAGTGTGTATAGGTGCTAAGTATCATTATTGAGACATTTAAAGGAACAATTCCAGCAAGGAATCTGGACAGGATTATGAAAAGCACTCTTCCCTCATGTGTGGGGACTTAGTACATAAAGGATTTAAAATATATCAACTTTATTAGTTATACTAAAAAAAGGGTAACAAATATTAAAAACACGTGCAGCAAGTTCAGTGAGTCAGACTGATTGTATTCAAATATGACGGGTAATTACAAATAATAGTCCTGGGTTATTATTTCCTACCTATGGACAGGTCAAAACCAAAGACAAACAGAAGGGCGAAGGAAAACGCTGGAAACCATATAAACGATCAGAGAGTCCCTTTTCCAAGATGAGACTGACTTGTTAAAAATTGTTAACTTATCTGACAAAATACTATCACATGACCACACAAGTGTGTTATCCAAGGGCATGTCCTTTTGCCCCAGTAGTCAGTTAGATAAATTTGAAGTAATAAAGGACATACAACTCTACATAAGAAAATTAGTCCTTAAAAAACAGTTTATGAGGAAAAAAAGATACTGATTATAAACCTGAACAAAATAACACTATTTGGTCCATGGAAGAAATTTCTATGTTACAGACAATGGAAGAATTATTAGAAACCAATGACCCAACACATACCCCAAAAGAGTGGAGGGAACAAATTAAAAAAAAAAAACAGTTATGTACCGAAGATGAACCAATCTAGGAACATACTAGTATTCAATGACATGGCATGTGAAGAAATTACCAACCTGACACCCCAATCAAAAGTACAAAACCTGACTCCAGATGAAAAGGAAGCATTAAACCAAATCCAAAAATGGGATGATGTCATAATCCGTAACTCGGATAAAGGAGGAAATGTGGTGATTTAGCCCACTCATCTCTATTTAAGAAAAGTTAAAAAACAACTGAGGAATGAAAAATGCTATAAACAATTGATATTTAATCCAACTGAAAATTACCTTAAGGAATATGAAAACATCCTTAATGATGCATATAAAGATAACATCATCAATTCCAAAGAAAATACATTTCTTACAGTTAAAAATCTGAAAACATCCACATTTTATATCAATCCCAAAATCCATAAAGAGCTCAAGAATCCACCGGGACGCTCCATTGTATCTGGGATGGGTAAACTCACAGAGAAGGCCAGTCAGTTTGTAGATTACTGTTTTAGGGAATATGTTCAAATCCCGGCAGGACCAACTCAGCCCTTCATCCTTCTGAGGTCGATAAAATGAGTACCATTAAATTGGGTAATAATAACAACTATTACTATTCAGCTGCCGATTTGATTAATTCTGAGAGCAAGTGCTGAAAAAGTACTTTGAGTCCCACTGGGAGAAAAACACTAGTTATTATTATTATTATTATTATTACTGTCCTATGTCAGAGACACCATGGAAGTACTCCAACAACTTGAAATAGAAACATCTAGTGATAAGACCCTTCTCGTAACCACTGATGTAGAAGCCCTATATACTAGTATCGGCCACGATCTAGGTATTAAAGCAGTTGAATATTTCTTAACAACATCTTCAGAAGAAGGGTTCCTTCATGATAAATTTATCCTCAAACTCCTAGACTTTGTTTTAAAAAAAAAAATAATGTTCGATAACCAGTTTTATCTTCAAATCAGAGGCACCGCAATGGGGACTGCATGTGCCCCCACATATGCTAATCTGTTCCTGGGCTGGTGGGAGCAATATGTGATATTCACGAATGAAAAAAATAAATACACTGATCACATTCCCATCTGGCTTAGGTACATAGATGACATCTTTTTTATGTGGGAGGGTCCCCATACCTTGCTGGGGGAGTTTTTGAATGATTTAAATAATAACAATTTGAACATTAAACTAACTTGGCAAACTGATAACAAAGAGGTAACCTTTCTGGATTTAAAAATAATTAAACAACCCAATGGGGAGATACACATTGATCTGTATAAGAAAGACACTTGCCACAAACACGATCTTGCACCACTCTAGTGCTCATTCACCACATACAGTGAAGGCACTTCCAATAGGAGAATTTTTCAGAGTTAGGAGAAACTGTACCAACATAGATACTTATGAAATCAGAGCCAAAGAGTTGGAACAACGACTACTTTCAAGAGGTTACAGTAAGAGAACATAAAAGATAGCCTGGAGAAGGGCATTACACACTGATAGAAAGAACTTACTTGTACCAAAAATAAAAACGAAGATGACAAGACCAGACTAATAATGACATATAATGCCCAGTCCGAAGAAGTGGTAAAAATAATGAACAAACATCTGGACATCCTCAAAGCAGACCCAATACTAGCAGAAATTTTGTGCACAGAGAAAATCCAAGTGGGTTATCGAAGAACCAAGAATTTGAAAGAGATGGTCAGTAGAAGCCACTATGAGAACAAGAACAGGAAATGTAAATTGGCGGTGGGCAATTTCATATGTAGATCCTGCTCTATGTGTCAAAATTCATCTTATTCAAGGTTACATAGACTGTAACACGGAAGGAATCATCTACGGCATTACTTGTAAATGTAATATAGTCTATGTTGGGATGACCTCTAGAAAATTCAAAGTAAGAATATTGGAGCATCTGAAAAATATTAAATCAGCTAAGAAAGATCTTGAAGATGGCAAAAAAATGACAAGTGTGGCAAATCACTTTTTACATGTTCATCAATCCAAAAAGTTAGATCTTAGGTGTTTTGGGATACAAAAAATCTCCCTAGGTATTCGCAGTGGAGATATTGAACATACCCTATTAAAAGCAGAAACAAGCTGGATCTATTTATTGAATACAGTACAACCCAATGGCTTAAATGAACATAATCATTTTTTTTACCTTTCTGCATTAAAAATCTTTTTAAAAGTATTAGGGACCTATAGGACCAATGAGATATTGGTACATACTATTAATTACATTGGGGTACCTATGGTATCTCATTGATAAGATTGATCACGATTTAGATAATATCACGCACTTTATTTCACTATATAATGACTATTAAGAAAATAAAAAGATTACTAATGGCTCACTATTAAGCCAATATTTATCAAGATCATTAATTTCACTAAATATAAGAAAAAGTCACATGATGATATAATTACACCACTTTATCACTACCCTTAACTATCACATGTTTTTTCTTGTTTTTTATGTACACTCGCATTTATTTTTATGCTTATAACTGTTGCACCTCACGGTATTAATTCATCACTAACAGGATTGATATTATCCCCAGTGTAACTTTTAACTACCATTCTGAATATACTAAGTACAATCATAATCCCATGGTCCTTTTAGATCAATATGGATCAGGGAGATATTCTTGAAGGTACTTGATTTTCCATATAGGTCCTATTTTATTTGAGTGCCTGAGTATTAATGCATACTGTAATATTTCAGTATACAGTCAATCACAATAACACTTTAAAAATGAAATTTACAAAGAAATAATAGAAGCAAAGTAAACATGAGTGCAGACTTACGGCTAGATTTAGAGTTTTGTCGGTAACGACCCGCGTAGCTAACGCTGGCTTTTTTCTGGCCGCACCTTTAAAATAACTCTGGTATTGAGAGTCCACAGAAAGGCTGTGTTAGGCTCCAAAAAAGGAGCATAGAGCATATTTAACGCAACTTCAACTCTCGATATCAGAGTTGCTTACGGACGTGGCCAGCCTCAAAAACGTGCTTGTGCACGATTCCCCCATAGGAAACAATGGGGCTGTTTGAGCTGAAAAAAAACCTAACACCTGCAAAAAAGCCGCGTTCAGCTCCTAACGCAGCCCCATTGTTTACTATGGGGAAACACTTCCTACGTCTGCACTTAACACTCTAACATGTACCCCGAGTCTAAACACCCCTAACCTTACACTTATTAACCCCTAATCTGCCGCCCCCGCTATCTCTGACCCCTGTATATTATTTTTAACCCCTAATCTGCCGCTCCGTAAACCGCCGCTACTTACATTATCCCTATGTACCCCTAATCTGCTGCCCCTAACACCGCCAACCCCTATATTATATTTATTAACCCCTAATCTGCCCCCCACAACGTCGCCTCCACCTGCCTACACTTATTAACCCCTAATCTTCTGACCGGACCGCACCGCTATTATAATAAAGTTATTAACCCCTAATCCGCCTCACTAACCCTATAATAAATAGTATTAACCCCTAATCTGCCCTCCCTAACATCGCCGACACCTAACTTCAAACATTAACCCCTAATCTGCCGACTGGAGCTCACCGCTATTCTAATAAATGTATTAACCCCTAAAGCTAAGTCTAACCCTAACACTAACACCCCCCAAAGTTAAATATAATTTTAATCTAACGAAATTAATTAACTCTTATTAAATAAATTATTCCTATTTAAAGCTAAATACCTGTAAAATAAATCCTAATATAGCTACAATATAAATTATAATGATATTATAGCTATTTTAAGATTAATATTTATTTTACAGGTAACTTTGTATTTATTTTAACCAGGTACAATAGCTATTAAATAGTTAAGAACTATTTAATAGCTAAAATAGTTAAAATAATTACAAATTTACCTGTAAAATAAATCCTAACCTAAGTTACAATTAAACCTAACACTAGACTATCAATAAATTAATTAAATAAAATACCTATAATTATCTACAATTAAACCTAACACTACACTATCAATAAATAAATTAAATACAATTCCTACAAATAAATACAATGAAATAAAAAAATGCCCTACCCTATTCTAAATTACAATTAAATTCTAAGTTCAAAGCTCTTTTACCTTACCAGCCCTGAACAGGGCCCTTTGCGGGGCATGCCCCAAGAAGTTCAGCTCTTTTGCCTGTAAAAAAAACCATACAATACCCCCCCCCAACATTACAACCCACCACCCACATACCCCTAATCTAACCCAAACCCCCCTTAAATAAACCTAACACTAAGCCCCTGAAGATCTCCCTACCTTGAGTCGTCTTCACCCAGCCGAGCCAAATTCTTCATCCAAGCGGAGCAAGAAGAGGTCCTCTATCCGGTAGAAGTCTTCATCCAAGCGGGGCAGAAGAGGTCTTCCATCCGATTGAAGTCTTCATCCAAGAGGCATCTTCTATCGTCATCCATCCGGAGCGGAGCGGCAGCATCCTGAAGACCTCCGACGTGGAACATCCATCCTGGCCGACGACTGAACGACGAATGACGGTTCCTTTAAATGACGTCATCCAAGATGGCGTCCCTCGAATTCCGATTGGCTGATAGGATTCTATCAGCCAATCGGAATTAAGGTAGGAATATTCTGATTGGCTGATGGAATCAGCCAATCAGAATCAAGTTCAATCTGATTGGCTGATTGGATCAGCCAATCGGATTGAACTCGATTCTGATTGGCTGATTCGGTTTAGGGGTACATAGGTAGTTTATGGGTGTTAGTGTACTTTAGAGCACAGTAGTTAAGAGCTTTATGAACCGGCGTTAGCCCAGAAAGCTCTTAACTACTGACTTTTTTCTAACGCTCACTTCAGACACGACTCTAAATACCGGAGTTAGAAAGATCCCATTGAAAACATAGGATACGCAATTGACGTAAGGGGATCTGCGGTATGGAAAAGTCGCGGCTGAAAAGTGAGCCTTTTTTGACTGACTCCAAATACCGGCGGTAGCCTAAAACCAGCGTTAGGAGCCTCTAACGCTGGTTTTCACGGCTACCGCCAAACTCCAAATCTAGGCCATAGAGTCCCATTTATCAAGCTCCGAATGGAGCTTGTGGGCCCGTGTTTCTGGCGAGTCTTCAGACTCGCCAGAAACAGCATTTATGAAGCAGCGGTCTAAAGGAATCGCCACAATTCATCCCGATCGAGTACGATCGGGTTGATTGACACCCCCCTGGTGCAATGCTGAATACGGAGAGTGTATTGCTCTCCGCATTCAGCGATGTCTGTCGGACCTGAAAGCAGCCAACTTTCTTCCTGGTGTCCAGCCATGTGCTTTTTTCGTAGCACTTTACAGGATCATTATGGACCAGGAGATCCTTCAGATTGGGTGCTCTTTTATAAGCCATCCGTGGGGCAGTTGTATGCAGGAATGGTAGTGTTTTATCAGTACTAATGATGTCCCAATTCTTCTTGACAGACTCAGACAGTAGTTGATAATAGTAATAATTGATATTGCCATATGTTTTCTACGCAGCACCCCGGCGGATGCCTTGTGTCACAGTGAGTGCACCTGTGTGGATACTTATACATTGTTATTTTGGTTTGCACCCTGCGCATTGTGGATTCTGTTTGATTGAATATAAGTGACTGTGGTTACTATTATCAACTACATTACTGCTAGTACCTAATATATCCATGTGAAGTGTCGTTTCTTCACTTGCAGCTATACTGACTTTTTAAGTTTACTGCTGTGTTTTCTTTTAAACCACATGGTGTTGTGAGACATTACCTGAGCATTTCAATAGACTGGTTAACCTGTTAAGGACAGGCTGAATTTATAGCGGACACATATACTTGACTGACCATCATGGAAGCTAGTGGATCCGCTGCTACTGATATACCTAGTACTGGTGATGATACCATAAATAGGGAATTCTTTATATTTACAGAAGCAGATGCAGAGCGCATCCTTGCAAATACAGACTTGCGTGAATTGAGAGGGGAGACACCTCTTGATGTTTATCACAAATTATTGAATCTACAGAAAAGAGAGGTAGATCACCACCTGCATACTGTGTACCTGTCCAATTACCATCGTAATAAAAATATACCACGTGGTTTTCGTATTAAGAACACACCCACGATAGGTAGGGCCAACCCTGAATTTTGTAAGAAATGGTGCTCAATCTTAAACAAATGCTCATATGACCTAATTTTATTGGTGATTGAGGAATCCAATAGGTCATTACATCTAATTAGAGTGGAAATCAATGAGGGTAAAGAGATGGCAAATTGCAAGTTAACAAATTACAAGGGCAAGTTAACAAATATAAAAATGATTTATTAACTTTTAAGAATAACAAATTGATTACTGTAGAGACTGATTACAGGGAGAGGAGAGTTTACAGATGGCTCTATGGGAAAGAGGACAGTAGACCACAATATAGACGAAGGAGACGCTTTAATAATAGAAATATTGCTGACATCGTTGATAGCAGTGGAGGTGATTCATCTGGGGCAGATAATGATGAAACTAACACAAATGGAAACACTGGTCACCCTTTAGGTGGGGTAAGCACCAGGTCTTCCAAAAAACCTCCACTTCCGGCAAAACAAAACGAGCAAGACCGCACACGAGGAGGGGAGGATTTAAAGAAAAAAACAAGCAAGAAAAAGTAGATATTATCTACAATCTAAGTGATAGAGCTCTTAGTATAGATGAGAAAAGTTTGCTAAATAAGGGCTTGTCCTTTGTCCCTACACCAGCTGTGGACAAATTTAAAATGAATATTGAAACTTACAAACTTCAAAGACAGCTTAAGATCAAGGATTTCTTTAAAAATAGTGAACAAACCACAGTCAGCAAGTTTAAAAGTCAGAGTAAGTTTGATCCAATCAACTTAAACCCTTCTATCCGTAGTTTCTCACGCATGATTAATGATACGTGTGAACGGGCTAAAGTGGAAAATGTTTTTCCTAATCTCACTAAAGGGGAAAAAGTGGCCCTTAAGAGTTTAAAGAATGATAACACGATCATTATTCATGCGGCGGATAAAGGAGGCTCCATTGTAGTTCAAAATTATGCTGACTATTGTAATGTCTGGAAAGAAGACAAAATAGAAATTGGACCACAGCTGCTGATATATGATTTTGAAAGGTTGTTGCTAAGTATGTAGCAGGAAATTACATGAGCATTACCCCGGTGTAACAAGTAAAATCCCAGCACACACACATGAAGCAGTTTGTTATATGATAAGCAAGTTGCAGCAGATTGAACTATGGCTGACGCAGCTAATATTAAGTAAGGTTTTCAGCAGTGTATCTTGCCTCCTTGAAATCACAGGTAGAAAATATGAAATACAATACATATGCGCAAAATGAAAATTAACGGCCAAAAATAAAGTAACTGAAGCAGCGGAAGGTCAGGCAAAACAAAGTGTCAGAAAAAAAGGAACAAGTACCTTGATATGGAATAAACACTAAAGTCAGATTGGCAAAAACTTATGAGAGATCCTCTTAGTAATGGTACCTTTAGCGGGCTGTAGTAGAGAGTAAACCGCAGCAGCGGTGTCAGCGGTGAGAGCAGAGAGAGCTGGCTTGTGGCGGCTGAGTACGGCGTGTGACGTCACAGAGGCCAAGTTCCAGCAGGTCTGTGAGGAGCTAGGAAGGCACAGGCTGTCAGTATCCGAACTGAGTGATCTCCAAGCAGGTTGGGAGGTTTGGGTGGAGCTTGGGTGGACAGAAAATCAATACCAAGCACTGACTTAAGGTTGAGGGAGGTATTTAAAGGAATTTGTAATAAAAACTTAAAGGGACAGTAGTATACAATAACGGTGAATTGCATATGTGTGACAACTATAGAGAGGAAGCCTATAGACAGCTGACTGATAATCGCATGTATTGTAAACTAAGAGGGAACCCAATAAATACATTCAAGAAGGAATTGGATTTATATTGAAATGTGGGCTAGAATCAGGTATGATTAATGAAAATGAATTTGATTACATGACTACTTCATTTCCGGTTATTCCGGTATTATATCTGTTGCCCAAAGTACACAAGACTCTGATTAAACCTCCTGGTAGACCCATTGTGTCTGCCCAGGATTCTTTGTGTTCTAATGTGGCCATTTTCATAGATCACCACCTGCAGCCAGTTGTAAAGGAATCATATTCCTTTATACTTGATTCTCCCTCACTCATTCGTAGGTTACTTGCTTGGAATGATCTTGGTCCAGATGACCTACTTGTTACAATGGATGTTGATAGCCTGTACACCGTCATCCCTCATGATGGTGGTGTACAGGCAGTCAGATCCATGTTAAGTGAATCATTGGCGTATGCGGGACCACCCATTGAGTTCCTATTGGAACTATTGAAGTTTTGTCTGGAAAAAAACTTTTTCAAATTTGAGAAGGAGTTCTTCTTACAAATATCAGGAACTGCAATGGGTTCAAATATGGCTCCCGCATACGCCAATCTGTATATGTCTTGGTATGAGACCATGGTCATGCGAATTCGTGCAATTGATAAAATTAAATTGTATGTCAGATATATTGACAATGTGTTTTTGGTATGGCGAGGATCGGAGGAATCCCTAGAACAGTGGGTTGACAGCTTGAATCAGCTTGAGTCAACTATTCGATTTAAGGTTGCCCATAACAGGGTGAGCATACCATTTCTAGATCTAAATGTATCTGTCTATGCAGATGGTGATTGCTATAAATTTTCTACCTCCCTGTATTCAAAACCGACGGATAGGAACTCATTGTTGCTATCCACAAGCTTTCACCCTGAGCATCAGAAAAAGAGTGTCGTCTCCTCTCAACTCACGCGGGTGGCCCGCAATAACACATTAAGAGAGACGAGAAGAATACAGGAGGATGAAATGATTATGAAATTGGAGCAGCGAGGATACACAAGAAAATTGATAACACAGGTGCAAACCAACTTGGCCCAGGATGATCAAGTATCCTTGTTACAACCACGTGATCCTACTGATAAGGTGGAAAACAATGGTGATATCATTAATTTTGTAACCACGTTCAACCCCATATCCAAGATACTGTCTGAGTCTGTCAAGAAGAATTGGGACATCATTAGTACTGATAAAACACTACCATTCCTGCATACAACTGCCCCACGGATGGCTTATAAAAGAGCACCCAATCTGAAGGATCTCCTGGTCCATAATGATACTGTAAAGTGCTACGAAAAAAGCACATGGCTGGACACCAGGAAGAAAGTTGGCTGCTACAGATGTGGGGATTGCACTACGTGCAATAGTATGCTAACAGGGATGTTCTTTCACCACCCACATACTGGGAGAAAGTACAAGATTTTGCACAGATTGTCATGTATGAGTACCTACGTGGTTTACATACTAATGTGCCCATGTTCGCTAATCTATGTGGGTAAGACCTCCACTACATTTCGCGAGAGGATGGCTAATCATCGCCATGCGATTAGACAAGCGATAGACAAGAAAACATCTGACCAACCAGTTGCCAGACATTTTCTCCAAGCAGGACATACAGTGGCTAGTTTGAGGACTATGCTCATTGATCATGTGCCCCCCTTACGAAGGGGAGGAGATAGGAATACGAGACTACTACAGGTTGAGACCTCCTGGATTTACCGTCTGGACACAGTGGCTCCTAAGGGACTGAATATACAAATGGACTTTAATGTCTTTCTCTGAATGAGATGTCCATGATTAATCGGTCTAGGTCATCAATATTTAAGAAAATGGACTTGTCCAGATCACATATATCCATAAAGTCTCTGAAAGAACTGTGTTCAGTGTATTGCTGTGGCCTTAACAAAGTTTCTCACTATACTCCATTAGACATATAAGTTCTATATGATTTATTGATAATTATAATTTAACAAATTTATTTAGTAAAGTTTACATTGTTGACATTATGGATTTAGATAGTAATGGGGTATTTAATAACTTAGTAAATTGCATAAGAATGCAAAGTATTTGAACAATACGCTAAGATGATGTAGATATAAGGTACTAAGTTTGTTTTGAGACCTCAGGTATTTGTAATATTTTAATATAGTTTTAATATGGTTTAGGTAGTTTTTTGCACTTAGGTGATTACATTAGTTACACTTGTAACAGTTAGTCCGGTGTTATCGGAACTCCGGCCACCCAGACATGCGCAGTAGCAGGAGTAATTATGCGCGGTTGGAGCGCAAACGTCATTACTTGATTGAATATGCTAATTAGCCATGCGGTTAGCGAGCGACTGGACGCATGCGCGTGGTGGGCGGCTTCCGATACACCGGAAGTGACAGGGACGCCTTACAGGGTTATATAGGTGAGTGGTTTTTGGTTAGTTTTAGGAACCTTCTTTTGGGATAGATATGTTCTGATTGCCCATTGACAAAGATACCAACCGGTATCGAAACGTTTGGGGGATTTGTTGATTGATGCTGGATACCTAATAAAGGACATTTGACAAGACCGGAGAGTGAAGCGTTTTCTCTGCCTTCTGGGTTGAATTGATATTGCTATATATATATATATATATATATATATATATATATATATATATATATATATATATATATATATATATATATATATATATATATATATATATATATATATATAGGGCAAACAACAGAAACGGAGTAAATGGTCTGACAGACCAAAGACTCGGGGACTGCGCTTGGGCTTGCCCAGAAAAGAGTATGAGGACTGGATTTCCCAAACTACATACCTAAGGGCATAGAATCTTGACTGTATTAATCAGTCAAAAAATGGGGAGTAGCTGAAAGAGGTTTTTGCAGCTAGATCACAAAAAGGAAGTAATATCCCTATTGAACTTCCAAGAAAACAAAATTGTGATCAAAGCGCATAAACCTGCTATCTGGAATCACCTAAGAATACCAAGAGACTCTACAAAACAGTAAAACCTTAGACTACAAAATGATAATATAATAATAATACTAATGTAAAGATAAAAACATTAAAACATTAAATTATGTATCAAAATGGATGATTACATCCTTTGCTACATGCATAAGATCATAATACATAAAATATTATATCACTATAATAATATAATAAAATAGTATAATATGAAAAGTGTATGATATCCAACATGAATTGAATGAAAATGTACCTATAGATAAGGCCAAAAACTACATATGAAAAAACTGACGTTGACAATATGGGCCCCAAAATATCCCTGTAATGGTACAGCAATATAATAAAACGAATGATATCAGGAACAAAAATTATCTCAATATAAATGAATGTCTCCAATATCAGTTGGTATTAAAAACGTAGGACTCCCAGAGGTTGTATTTAAAGAATAATCAGCACGTATGATCCAAAAAGTTCCTGTAACAAAATTCTCATAAGGCACTTATATCCAGATAATCAACTGTGTAAGTTTATTCTTTCCGAATGTGTATATGGATGGGTACTCACCAGATTTCACCTCAATCGTATGAGGTAAGTGTATAACCAACAACGGGAAACATCCGTTTTGTGTGGAGCCTGAGAGGAAACTGCAGTCTATCTTTCTCCTCCTTTCCTTCACTCTCCAGGTGAAAGGACTCTTGCTCCGATGTGAAATATATAATAAAAGGAAGAGAGCGCCAAAAATAGTGTGATACTGTATTTATTAAAGACCACATACACACTTCAAGAGATCCGTTGTGAATATGCTTACAAAAAACACCCTCAACAAATGAGGTATGGAACAGGTAAACCGTAGTGGATTCGACACAAATAATGCAGCTGCTTCAAAGAGTTGGCAAACTACCAGGACCAGGTAGCCTGTATAAGGATGCCTTACGTGTTTCAAAGTATATCTCAATTAGCCTCTGACGAAGAAGTCCTTACACTACAGTCCTTTGCCTTAATGGGCTGAATCATTCCTGCTTTTTCTCTGCATAATAGAATGAGACTCCCTGGCTTTATATACACAACTATTATTATTATTATCATTATCATCAGGTAATTGTAGAGCGCCAACAGATTCTGCAGCGCTAGCTCCATTACACTGTCATGAGTACACCTGAGCTTAGGTGGGGTGCTTTAACCAATGAAAGATGGTCAGTCTCCATTTAATATAAAGGGAGACTGACCATCTTCCAAAGTACTGTAATATTAGGACCAGTCCCCCCACATCGCCAGCACTAAATAAAATTAATAACCCCTAAACTGCCATCCCCCCACAATGCAAATACCTAAATTAAACTATTAACCCCTAAACATATCACCCCCTAACTTTAACAAAATTAAAATACACCTAAATTAAAGTTATATACTAACTACTTTAAAATAAATAAAAAACATAATTTATGCTTACCTGATAAATTTATTTCTCTTGTAGTGTAGTCAGTCCACGGGTCATCCATTACTTATGGGATTATATCTCTTCCCCAACAGGAAGTTGCAAGAGGATCACCCAAGCAGAGCTGCTATATAGCTCCTCCCCTCACATGTCATATCCAGTCATTCGACCGAAACAAGACGAGAAAGGAGAAACCATAGGGTGCAGTGGTGACTGTAGTTTAATTAAAATTTAGATCTGCCTTAAAAGACAGGGCGGGCCGTGGACTGACTACACTACAAGAGAAATAAATTTATCAGGTAAGCATAAATTATGTTTTCTCTTGTTAAGTGTAGTCAGTCCACGGGTCATCCATTACTTATGGGATACCAATACCAAAGCTAAAGTACACGGATGAAGGGAGGGACAAGGCAGGAACTTTAAACGGAGGGAACCACTGCCTGAAGTACCTTTCTCCCAAAAATAGCCTCCGAAGAAGCAAAAGTGTCAAATTTGTAAACTTTTGAAAAAGTGTGAAGTGAAGACCAAGTTGCAGCCTTGCAAATCTGTTCAACAGAGGCCTCATTTTTAAAGGCCCAGGTGGAAGCCACAGCTCTAGTAGAATGAGCTGTAATTCTTTCAGGAGGCTGCTGTCCAGCAGTCTCATAGGCTAAACGTATTATGCTACGAAGCCAAAAGGAGAGAGAGGTAGCCGAAGCCTTTTGACCTCTCCTCTGTCCAGAGTAAACGACAAACAGGGAAGAAGTTTGACGAAAATCTTTAGTTGCCTGCAAATAGAACTTCAGGGCACGGACTACGTCCAGATTATGCAAAAGTCGTTCCTTCTTTGAAGAAGGGTTAGGACACAATGATGGAACAAAAATCTCTTGATTGATATTCCTGTTAGAAACTACCTTAGGTAAGAACCCAGGTTTAGTACGCAGAACTACCTTGTCTGAATGAAAAATCAGATAAGGAGAATCACAATGTAAGGCAGATAACTCAGAGACTCTTCGAGCCGAGGAAATAGCCATCAAAAACAGAACTTTCCAAGATAACAGCTTGATATCAATGGAATGAAGGGGTTCAAATGGAACGCCTTGCAGAACATTAAGAACTAAGTTTAAGCTCCACGGCGGAGCAACAGTCTTAAACACAGGCTTAATCCTAGCCAAAGCCTGACAAAAAGCCTGAACGTCTGGAACTTCTGCCAGACGCTTGTGTAGAAGAATAGACAGAGCAGAAATCTGTCCCTTTAACGAACTAGCGGATAAGCCCTTTTCTAAACCCTCTTGTAGAAAAGACAATATCCTAGGAATCCTAACCTTACTCCATGAGTAACTCTTGGATTTGCACCAATATAAATATTTACGCCATATCTTATGGTAAATTCTTCTGGTAACAGGTTTCCTAGCCTATATTAAGGTATCAATAACCGACTCCGAGAAGCCACGCTTTGATAGAATCAAGCGTTCAATCTCCATGCAGTCAGCCTCAGAGAAATTAGATTTGGATGGTTGAAAGGACCCTGAATTAGAAGGTCCTGCCTCAGAGGCAGAGACCATGGTGGACAGGACGACATGTCCACTAGGTCTGCATACCAGGTCCTGCGTGGCCACGCAGGTGCTATCAGAATCACCGATGCTCTCTCCTGTTTGATCTTGGCAATCAGTCGAGGAAGCATCGGAAATGGTGGAAACACATAAGCCATGTTGAAGACCCAAGGGGCTGTCAGAGCATCTATCAGCATCGCTCCCGGGTCCCTGGACCTGGATCCGTAACAAGGAAGCTTGGCGTTCTGGCGAGACGCCATGAGATCCAGATCTGTTTTGCCCCAACGATGAATCAGTTGAGCGAAGACCTCCGGATGAAGTTCCCACTCCCCCGGATGAAAAGTCTGGCGACTTAGAAAATCCGCCTCCCAGTTCTCCACGCCTGGGATGTAGATCGCTGACAGGTTGCAAGAGTGAGACTCTGCCCAGCGAATTATCTTTGAGACTTCCAACATCGCTAGGGAACTCCTGGTTCCCCCTTGATGATTGATGTAAGCCACAGTCGTGATGTTGTCCGACTGAAATCTGATGAACCTCAGAGTTGCTAACTGAGGTCAAGCTAGAAGAGCATTGAATATTGCTCTTAACTCCAGAATATTTATTGGGAGGAGTTTCTCCTCCTGAGTCCATGATCCCTGAACCTTCAGGGAATTCTAGACTGCGCCCCAACCTAGAAGGCTGGCGTCTGTTGTTACAATCGTCCAATCTGGCCTGCGAAAGGTCATCCCCTTGGACAGGTGGGGCCGAGAAAGCCACCATAGAAGAGAATCTCTGGTCTCTTGATCCAGATTTAGTAGAGGGGACAAATCTGAGTAATCCCCATTCCACTGACTTAGCATGCACAATTGCAGTGGTCTGAGATGCAGGCGCGCAAATGGTACTATGTCCATTGCCGCTACCATTAAGCCGATTACTTCCATGCACTGAGCTACTGAAGGGTGTGGAATGGAATGAAGGGCACGGCAAGCATTTAGTCTTGATAACCTGGCCTCCATCAGGTAAATTTTCATCTCTACAGAATCTATAAGAGTCCCTAGGAAGGGAACCCTTGTGAGTGGTAATAGAGAACTCTTTTCCACGTTCACCTTCCACCCATGCGACCTCAGAAATGCCAGAACTATCTCTGTATGAGACTTGGCAGTTTGAAAACTTGACGCTTGTATCAGAATGTCGTCTAGGTACGGAGCCACCGCTATGCCTTGCGGTCTTAGTACCGCCAGAAGTGAGCCCAGAACCTTTGTAAAGATTCTTGGAGCCGTAGCTAACCCGAAGGGAAGAGCTACAAACTGGTAATGCCTGTCTAGGAAGGCAAATCTTAGGTACCGATAATGATCCTTGTTAATCGGTATGTGAAGGTAGGCATCCTTTAAGTCCACTGTGGTCATGTACTGACCCTCTTGGATCATGGGTAGGATGGTTTGAATAGTTTCCATTTTGAATGATGGAACTCTTAGGAATTTGTTTAGGATTTTTAAGTCCAAGATTGGTCTGAAGGTTCCCTCTTTCTTGGGAACCACAAACAGATTTGAATAGAATCCTTGCCCGTGTTCCGTCTGCGGAACTGGGTGGATCACCCCCATTAGTAAGAGGTCTTGTACACAGCATAGAAACGCCTCTTTCTTTATTTGGTTTGCTGATAACCTTGAAAGATGAAATCTCCCTTGTGGAGGAGAAGCTTTGAAGTCCAGAAGATATCCCTGAGATATGATCTCCAACGCCCAGGGATCCTGGACATCTCTTGCCCAAGCCTGGGCGAAGAGAGAAAGTCTGCCCCCCACTAGATCCGTTTCCGGATAGGGGGCCCTCTCTTCATGCGGTCTTAGGGGCAGCAGCAGGTTTTCTGGCCTGCTTGCCCTTGTTCCAGGACTGGTTAGTTTTCCAGCCCTGTCTGTAACGAGCAACAGCTCCTTCCTGTTTTGGAGCCGAGGAAGTTGATGCTGCTCCTGCCTTGAGGTTACGAAAGGCACGAAAATTAGACTGTTTGGCCTTTGATTTGGCCCTGTCCTGAGGAAGGGAGTGACCCTTACCTCCAGTAATGTCAGCGATAATTTCTTTCAATACGGGCCCGAATAAGGTCTGCCCTTTGAAAGGAATATTAAGCAATTTAGATTTAGAAGTCACGTCAGCTGACCAGGATTTAAGCCATAACGCTCTGCGCGCTTGGATGGCGAATCCGGAGATCTTAGCCGTAAGTTTGGTTAAATGTACGACGGCATCAGAAACAAATGCGTTAGCTAGCTTAAGTGCTTTAAGCTTGTTCATAATTTCATCCAATGGAGCTGTGCGAATGGCCTCTTCCAGAGACTCAAACCAGAATGCCGCCGCAGCAGTGAAAGGCGCAATGCATGCAAGGGGCTGTAAGATATAACCTTGTTGAACAAACATTTTCTTAAGGTAACCTTCTAATTTTTCATCCATTGGATCTGAAAAAGCACAACTATCCTCCACCGGGATAGTGGTACGCTTAGCTAAAGTAGAAACTGCTCCCTCCACCTTAGGGACCGTCTGCCATAAGTCTCGTGTGGTGGCGTCTATAGGAAACATTTTCCTAAATATGGGAGGAGGGGAAAAAGGCACACCGGGTCTATCCCACTCCTTGCTAATAATCTCTGTAAGCCTTTTAGGTATAGGAAACACGTCAGTACACACCGGTACCGCATAGTATCTATCCAACCTACATAATTTTTCTGGAATTGCAACCGTGTTACAATCATTCAAAGCCGCTAATACCTCCCCTAGCAATATGCGGAGGTTCTCAAGCTTAAATTTAAAATTAGAAATCTCTGAATCCAGTCTCCCTGGATCAGATCCGTCACCCACAGAATGAGGCTCTCCGTCTTCATGTTCTGCAAATTGTGACGCAGTATCGGACATGGCTCTCACATCATCAGCGCGCTCTGTCCTTAACCCAGAGCTATCACGCTTGCCTCTTAATTCTGGCAATTTAGATAATACTTCTGTCATAACAGTAGCCATGTCTTGCAAAGTGATTTGTAAGGGCCTCCCTGATGTACTTGGCGCCACAAAATCACGCACCTCCTGAGCGGGAGGCGAAGGTACTGACACGTGAGGAGAGTTAGTTGGCATAACTTCCCCCTCGTTGTCTGGTGATAATTTCTTTACATGTAAAGACTGACTTTTATTTAAAGTTACATCAATGCATTTAGTACACATCTTTCTATGGGGCTCCACATTGGCCTTCATACATAGTGAACAAACAGATTCATCTGTGTCAGACATGTTTAAACAGACTAGCAATGAGACTAGCAAGCTTGGAAAATACTTTTCAAATAAATTTACAAGCAATATAAAAAACGCTACTGTGCCTTTAAGAAGCACAAAAAGCTGTCACAGTTGAAATAACAATGAACCAAATTAGTTATAGCAACCAAATTTTCACAGTAAATGTATTAAGTTAGCAAAGGATTGCACCCACCAGCAAATGGATGATTAACCCCTTAATACCCAAAAACGGATAACAATTTAATAATTAACGTTTTTATCACAGTCAAACACACTGTCACAGGTCTGCTGTGACTGATTACCTCCCTCAAAATGAATTTTGAAGACCCCTGAGCTCTCTAGAGACGTCCTGGATCATGGAGGATGAAGTAGGAAGATTGTGACTGAATTTTTACTGCGCAAAAAAGCGCTAAAAAAGGCCCCTCCCACTCATATTACAACAGTGGGGAAGCTCAGTTAACTGTTTCTATGCAGAAACAAAAGTTAGCCATGTGGTAAAAATCATGCCCCAATAAGTTTTATCACCAAGTACCTCACAAAAAACGATTAACATGCCAGTAAACGTTTTGAACATACATTTTAAAAGTTATGAAGTGTTATTAATAAGCCTGCTACCAGTCGCTTTTACTGCAGTTAAGGCTCATACATTACTTCAGTTTTAACAGTATTTTCTGAGTCAAATTCCATTCCCTAGAAAAATACTTCAGTGTACACACACTCATCAGCCTAATACCAGTCGCTACCACTGCATTTAAGGCTGAACTTACATTACATTGGTATCAGCAGTATTTTCTCAGTCAATTCCATTGCTTAGAAAAATAATATACTGCACATACCTCGTTTGCAGGGGGGCCCTGCATGCTATTCCCTTTTTCTGAAGTTACCTCACTCCTCAGAATGTGCTAGAACAGCCAGTGGATCTTAGTTACGTCTGCTAAGATCATAGAAAACGCAGGCAGATTCTTCCTCTAATGCTGCCTGAGAAACAAACAGCACACTCCGGTGCCATTTAAAATAACAAACTTTTGATTGAGAAATAAACTAAGTTTAAAAACACCACAGACCTCTCACAACGACCTATCTTTAGTTAGGTTGCAAGAGAATGACTGGATATGACATGTGAGGGGAGGAGCTATATAGCAGCTCTGCTTGGGTGATCCTCTTGCAACTTCCTGTTGGGATAGAGATATAATCCCATAAGTAATGGATGACCCGTGGACTGACTACACTTAACAAGAGAAAACATACCTGTAGAATAAAATTAAAACATACGCTTAAACTAAAAACAAACCTAACATTACAAAAATAAATACAAAAAAAAGCTACATTACCAAAAAAAAACATTACTAAAAATAATAAAACCATACATTACCAAAAAAACTAACAAAAAAAATAAACACTAAAATGACAACAACAAAAAAAAGTGAGTACACCTGAGCTTGGGTGGGGTGCTTTAACCAATGGAAGGTAGTCAGTCTCCCTTTAATTTAAAGGGAGACTGACCATCTTCCAAAGGACTGTAGTGTTAGGACCAGTCAATATTGGGACACCTTGAAAGTTTGTGACTGGCTAAGCAGAATATGGCCATATTGTGTGAATAAGATCCCAATTTTATTTAAAAGAATAGATATTTTTGCAGGCAATTTTTTGCAGCATTTAAAAGCGTGTTGTTTATTTGCAAATGGATGTGCGCCATGATCCCTCTACTAGGTAGTTACTTGAATAAAAACAAAACTCAAAATCTGGGTTACAAAGGCCGCAGCTTTTATTATAACAAATATATAACAAACCATAAATAATCAAACATATTAAAACCCCCAAAATAGTGCTTGCCCCATAGCAGCCACAGTTTAATACCAGATAAATAATTCCCACCTACTCCTCTCCTGCAAAATCAGGAGGTACCCATTCAAATATATATATTCCACCAGGCAAGCACTCCGCCACAGGCAAGGCCTACCGCTGCGCCCCGCCAACCAACTCCAAGGCCTTTAAAACCCATTCCTTAACATTAAAATTAAATAAATGTAACCCAACCTCATGCAAAAGAAACCCCATCTTTTAAGAAGAAACATTTTCCAGCTTCCCCTTCAAACTCTACATGCCGTAATGACAGCCCACCCAGCCCTTTTATAAAACTGCTCATCATCCTATTAACTTTTCTTCGCAAAGCATCTAATTTTTTAACATCCCATGCTGCCCTCCAAGACACTCTAGGTTCAATCTCCGACCACAATATCACCAGCTTAGGAAATAAATAGTACTAACAATCTCCTAATGTCACGTTTCATCCCATCTACCAAATCCTTTTGTGACCTAAAACCCAAATCATTGCCCACAAGGTGAATCAATAAAATCTCAGGCAGACAGAATAACCTGGCATATCCTACAATTTTTATCAGCATTTGATCCCACCTCATTCCTCTGATTCCAAACCACCGCATGTTGACCTCTTCTGATGAAAAACCCAGCTGGATCCTATTCTCTCTCACTGTCGCCGCCTTCCTAGCCCAGTATATATATGAATTACCTATCAGCCAACACTGTATCGGACCTATGGGGAAAGAAAACAAACAGCAAACTAAATTAGGGAAGGCCTACCACGTGTTTGAGTTTCTTGGGTATTCACAAAGAACGCTTCCCCTCTAAGTAAGCGTTCTTTGTGAAACACGCGTCAGGGGTCCAGCAGGAGCAGCTTTGTCTCTCTTTGTCTCTTATTTTAACTTGCTTACCATGGTTGAAAAATAGTTTACCTCTAACACTTTTGTTAACCACCTCAGCCTAACGGGTGTATTATACTTAAAAATATAAGCTTACTTAATTCAGCCCTCGGATTGTAGGGACTTAGTTTATTTATAAACTCATACTGTTGGCTGATACTTATTATCTTTAATTATCTCTCTGGTAACCATATATATAATACAAACCTGGTTAAAGTGTTTTTAACTTAGCTTAAGCTATTGTATGAATGATTATTCCTTGTTGTGACTTATATTCCCTAATAAAGATAGAAATGTGTGAATGTAATGGAATAATATATTTCTAAAAAATCCCTAATCAGTTCTGCTGAGTTAACATATACTCTTATCGTGGAGCTAATTCTTCTATACTCAATTGTATACCTCTTCACAATTAGTTTAGCTAGTTGTTATGAGGCTGATAATCTATTCAGGGCCATAACCACCACCATGTTGTCAGAATGGAAAACCATCCTTTTGTCAGACAAACGATGCAGCCATACATGTAATGCTACAACTAGCGGAAACAACTCCAGGAATACCAGATTCTTGGTCAGCCCTTTATCCACCCACGCCCAAGGCCATTGCCCCACACACCATTTGCTTTGCAGATAAGCCCCAAAACCTATGTCCCCCGATGCATCTGTGAACAAATGGAGATCCGAATCTAATACACCCTCCTCCTGCATCAATGCCCTACCATTAAAACCTCTCAAGAAACTCAACCAAATCTTCAAATCCTCTCTGAGCCCTTTCTTGAGCCGAATCCTGTGAAATGGCTCCTTCACCTCAACAGTTGCCAAGGACAAACTTCTCATAAACACTCTCCCCACCGGGATAATTTTACATGCAAAGTTGAGTTTGCCAATCAACGAATGAAGTTCCCTCAATTTGAGCTTCTGCTTCCCCAACACAGCAATGATTGTTTCCACTAAGTCTGCTACCTTGTCCTCCGGTAGCCTACATTCCATATGGACCGTATCAATTTGAATACCCAAGAAACTCAAACACGTGGTAGGGCCCTCAGTTTTTTCCCCAGCTACTGGAATCCCGAATTCCTTTGCTACCCGCATAAACACTGCCATAAGCTGCCTACAATCATCTGACCCCTCCAGGCCTACAAATAAAAAATCGTCCAAGTAATGGTCCAATGTACCCAAACCCGATTGATTTTTCACAACCCATTCTACAAAACAACTAAACTTTTCAAAATATGATCAGGAAATAGAACATCCCATCGGCAGGCACAAATCTACAAAATAACATTCATCGGAAAAAACAACCCAGCAGATGGTGACATCTCGGGTGAACAGGTAACAGACGAAAATCTGCCTCCACATCAACTTTTGCCATCAATGCCCCTTTACCTGCCCCCCGAACTAACCCCACTGCCCTATCGAAAAATGAAAGATCAATCCCATCATTAACAGATGCCCCTTTTGGATAAGAAAGATGATGAATCCTTCTGTATTGCCCCAGAGACTTTTTCGGAACCACCCCTAATGGAGAGACTCTCAGGTTATCCAACGGAAGCAATCGGAATGAACCTGCCATCCTACCTAAGGAAACTTCTTTCAGCAACTTGCTCCTAACAATCTCCGGGAACTCCCTAGCCGATTTTAAATTCCCATAAGCCCTGGACCCATCCCCTTCCTCAAACAGAATCCAAAAGCCAGAACTAAAACCTGTCAGCAGTGTCTCAGCATCCAACTTGCTCGACCTCCCCTTAGCGTACCGCTCTAACCACAGTACCATCCTTACGACCCTCACTGGTGACTGCGCTCTGTACAGCCACATTTCCTGCTTTACCCTGCAGCTGCCCTCACCTGAAGCACTTGGAGAATGCATGTGTACCCCCACAACCCGAGCATTTGTGTTTATACTTTCATGACCATCCAAACCGACATTGGCTGTCATTAAATTGGAAACAGTCCTTTTCTAAGTGCCACTGCTGCGTTTGTCCCGGCTCCAATGGTACTGGATCCACCTATCCCCCAAAAGGACTGCCCAGCATGAAAAGGCATCATCCCACCATGAAGAGGCGTCATCATCTCAAACCATATTCACATATCCCGGTCATCCCACTTCATATCCGGGCGCACTGCTATCCGCTGGCGGCACTGCGCATCATACCACCACCAAGCCATGCCTCCATATGTGCGGTATGCGGCCGAGATCAAAATAAAAAAACAATGCAGATCCCTGTTCCGGGAACTTCTCCGCGGTCACACTAGCCAGGATGCAGAAGGCCCGGGACCAATTGTCAAAGGTCTTTGGCAGCTTTCTGTACCTCTTCTTGCGCTCTTCTTCCTCATTTTTTCCTTGCTCCCCCTTTGGATCCGCCTTGATCTCCACAAATTGCTCCAAAGGTAATAAAGAGAAAATCTCCAAGAATTCTGGTTTCCAAATCTTCTCCTTGATGTCTTGGGTTAAATGAATGCTAGTGGCCCAATCGTGCATAAACACGGCCTACTCAAAGCCACCTCAGCCACTTTAATGTGTCCTGTCCCAGCCCCACCCGCTGAAGGGACAGCCGCCCCAACCCCCCACCCTTGGTTGCCCACTTGCTGTCCCCAAACACTAGCCACTCCTACCACTGGAGCCAAACCCACCCCCTCCCCACATTGTTTCTCAACCTGAGCTACCAGGTCCTTCAAACCCTTCAACAACAAGTTCAAACCCCCACTTGTAGCACCAGAGTTGCTAGACAAAGAAGTGTTAATCCCACTCCCAGACACCTCACCTGCATTGGATGGTGCTGTTGCAGGTCCTGCACTGATGCCGCCTCCATTCTCGGGCTCCCCGACCCCTGTACTCCTGGATCTCTCCTTTGACCGTCTCTCTGATCTCCTGCTTTCCTCCATTCGACACTCTGGTGACCGAGCCCTGGCCTGATCCCGTGACCATCCTGGATTACTCCTTCTCCTAGGTGACCTGTCCAGTCTCCCCCAGGTCGTTGAGGTATGATTAGTCCTTCTCCTCCTGACATCTGCTGGCAAGCGGGATCTCCCTTGCCATCTACTGGTCCCAGACCCACCATGTCTCTGGCCTCCATTCCTGTGGCCGTAATCCACTCCAGTCTGTGGAGGAAACATACTTTCAGAACCAGCCAACCCAGACCGTACCATACCCATCCTGACCCCACTGCCCTCAATCCTCTGCCTCGACTCCTCCTCCTGACCAGGACCCCTCCTTTCCCCCACTGTCCCCGCAGCACAAGGCGACATCATTTGCAACAGTTGCGCTATCACCCCCATGTCCCCTACTTGGCCTGCAGTAACTGGTCTGGCATCTCCTGTTCCACCTTGCAGCTCCTCTTCAAATTCATTATAGGAATCCCCCAGAAATATGGTATCCATGTCTATTTCTAGACGTGGAAGGAAAAATAGGAAAAGGGGGGGCAGCAGCATCAGTTAATGCTTATGCAGCACAACTACCTTCAAACTCCTCATAACACCCCTTTACCTACCCACAGGCCCCCAATCATCCCACTATGCCAGCAAAACAACCATGACCCCCCATGAACCAAACTCCTGAGCAACAGAAACATCCCCCCCAGGGGCATACCCACCAGGATCCTGCTGCCTGCACAGCCCTTCCCCTGTACCAACTCGCACCCCTTTACAGTACCCACAGCTAGGCCCCGCCTTCCAGCATAACATCCCCCCTAAACTACACCCTCCCCCAGGACAGCATGAAACTCCTAACCCATTCAGAAATGGACTGGGCAACAGGACATGATGAGCATCATCACACCCCTACTACAACCCAGAATCAAATCAAAACACATTTCCCCCACCAAGCCGCCTTGCACGGCACACAAACTCCCTTGAATACCGGGTCATAACCTTCCCTCAATCTTCTCATACCTAACCTAGTCCCTCGTGCTCAATTACCCCACTGCAGGCCCCATACAAACCGCCAAGAAGAGGCGCACACCAAACCATCACCCTCCGAAACATCTACCGAACACTACCGTTTGAGCCCCAACCTGAGTGACATCTCTTATTCCAAGGCCCGCCCCCCCCAAGCAGCCGCTCCTCCTCTTATACCTCTTCTATGTCTGCCAACTTCTTCTACCACCAGCTGCCGTACTCCCCCAGTAACCAGAACCCCCCAGTCCCTCCCTGTCTTACCTTCTGCAGCTCCCCAGGCTGCTGGCTGCCTCTGCTGCTTTCCCTAGCCTTCCACCCGACCGACGGGTGATGACGTCACCAGCTCCTCCTCCCGATGCGGTCTCTTTCTGCGCCACCGGCACCACGACCACTGCAGGCCTCACTAGCGTTGAGCTCCTAGCCGGCTGCTCCTCTAGCCTTCTAGGGGGCACCTCCTTACCACTTCTCCTTCGTAGGCTAGGGCCTCTAGCTCATGCTCTCCCTCTCAGCTCCGGACTCAGTCTTTCCGGTGGTCTGGCCCTCCTGACCGGCCTGGTTCCAGGAGGCCGTGGTGTCCTGCCTCTCCCAGCGGTATCGACCTCTGCTTCGGGAGCTGCTCCTGCCATGCTCAACTGCTCCAGCACCCAGTCCGCGCCTCTGGTTTGAGGCAGTTACAGCAGCCAACAGGTCCAGATTAGACTCCATGATAAAACAGGTAAGTGTGAGAAAAGCAAGCTTCTTTCCACACTTACCCTCTCACTCTTTTTGGCGCTCTTTTCTAGCCACCCCCACCACTTTTATCCACCTAGGAGGCTCCACCTATCACCTCCTCTCACAGACCTTCCACCAATCCTACTCTCACACCTATACAGGGGTCAAACGCCCCTCCCTTGTATTTGTCTCATCCAGGGCTTCCTATACTCCCTGTTTGGTGTGTGTGTGTGTGTATATATATATATATATTTATTTATGTGTGTGTGTATGTATGTGTGTGTGTGTGTGTATATATTTGTATGAGTGTATGTATATATTTGATTTTGTACATATGTATGTGCGCACATACAAATATATACATACACACATACAAATATGCACACACACACATATATATAGTGTGTATGTGTGTATATATATATATATATATATATATATATATATATATATATAGATAGATAGATAGATAGATAGATAGATAGATAGATAGATAGATAGATAGATAGATAGATAAAACTCCTCCTAGAAAGCACTCACTGGGTTCTTTAAATCAATAAAACTTAGCTTTATTATAACTGTTATATACATTATAGCGTCCATACACCGCAGTCTCTTTGCACTTTTACCAGGAGTCTTATTGCATTCATACAGTCTATTTGCCTTATAATAATGTTTGTACACCATAATATTACTCTGTGCATGCTCACTCACAAGTTTAATATACATAGAAAGACAGCTTTACACTCAAGCAGGCACTGGATACTGTAAAAGGCCAGGTTATGGTGATTTAAAAGGACATTTAATGCTAATTATAAAAAAATTAGCACTACATGCAGTTTGCATTGGCTATAATTAATTAAAATTGTCCTTTGGCATGAACAGTGAGTAACTTTCAAAGTATTAAATGCTTCTTTAAAGATAAATATAGTGCTAATCGTATTCTGTGAGAGCCTGGGTTGACTGTTTAATCTTAACTCTTGCCAGATGGGCCCGAATCACATTGTGCTGTTTGTAATGTGTTCCTGGTAATGAATTTATATTTGGAAGGAACATGAGACATTTGCAGACTGTAAGATGTGTTTATTTTTTAAACTTGTCTATGGACAAATGTCATCTGTTTACGTCTGTAAAACGCATACGCTTCTGATAGCATCAAAATCTTTGTACGTATTTATGTAATGCATTCCTTTGTTTGTGTGTGTTTATACCAACCCAGATTAGAATATAGCTCATCATGTTGTAAACCTCAACCACTTACCTGAAACTGGTGAAAATCACTATGGGCTGGATTACAAATAGCACACTAACATCTGCGCAACTGAAGACTTGGCATAAAGAGCTAGGGATTAAATTAACTAAGCACAACGTAAATAATAAATACATTAAAATATACTGTTACACTCATATAAACACTATCTAATAAAAAGAATTATATAAATATTCTTACATTATTTTCATACGGTTAAAAGGTATATGGTTTATGGACATGTATTTGACTGCAAAGAGCTACAGGGGCAAATTTATCAAACTCCATATGGAGCTTGAGGCCCCTTGAGCATGAAGGCTCACCGGAAACATAAGTTATCAAGCAGCGCTCTAAAGACCGCTGCTCTATATCTTGTCCGCCTGCTCTGAGGCGGCGGACAGAAAATAACCAGATTGAATATGATTGGGTTGATTGACACCCCATGCTAGCGCCGCGAATCTGCAGGGGGCGGCATTGCACCAGCAGTTCACAAGAACTGCTGGTGCAATGATAAATGTCGACAACGTATGTGTAGCGATGTGCAGCGGACATGATACGCTACTTTGTACATATGCCCCAATATATAAATATATATTTGTGTGTGTGTCTAAATAATAATTCTATAGTAATATTTAATAATCTTTTTACTGTGTATTTACTGTAAATATTCCAGATTACAATGTTCTTCTCATACAGGAAAATCTTATTTTAATTATTAAATATAATTTCCTATATATATATATATATCTGTATAAAACTAAACCTGTATATATTTCTATAGATATATAGGGATATATATATATATATATATATATATATATATATATATATATATATATATATATATATATATATATATATATATATATATATATATATATATATATAAAATTAACATTATCAGATGTATATAGAAATATATATTTAATAATAGAAATTTAAAAAAAAATTCTATGTGAAGAACATTGAGCTTTGGGTTTTGTGATTTAGGTCTAACGCAGTGTGAGGTTAGTGCACATCAAGAACAAGTTATCTTAAGGCACATTATGTAAAATATTAAACAAAATATTAATACTTATTTAAAGAATAATAATAATTTTTTTAGTACATATATATTAACTATTTACATTAATTATTAATATGTTTCAATATTTTATGTTTAATAAATATATAACGCACCTTTAGATAACTATTTTCTGGTAAGCGCACATAATTAATTAGTGTACTCCTGTCAGGTTTATGTTTGCAAACCCGACAGGAGTAACATAGTAACATAGTAGATGAGATTGAAAAAAAACTGAAGTCCATCAAGTTCACCCTATACAAATCTAAAATATTTACAAAAAGCTCCAGTTAAGCTCACATAATGCCACTAAAAGGTGACCCATTAAATACAAGCAATCATATCCATGAACTTTGTTTCTAGACAGAAATGTATCCAAACAATTTTTAAATGCATCTCTTGTATTGGCATTCACTACCTCCTTTGGTAATGAGTTCCACAATTGTATTGCTCTTACAGTAAAAAAACATTTTCGTTGCAGATTAAATCTCCTTTCCTCCAACCTTAAATTGTGACCTCTTGTCACAAACAATTTTATTGGAATAAACTGAGCTTCTGGCATATCTGTATATGGGCCTTGAATATATTTATATAAAGTAATCATGTCACCTCTCAAGCGTCTTTTTCTAAAGAAAACAGACCCAGTTTGGCTAGCCTCATAGCTTAAATTCTCCATTCCCCATATTAGCTTTGTGGCCTTTCTCTGAACTTTTTCTAGTTCTGCAATATCTTTTTTTTTGTGATCGGCCCCCAGAACTGCACTCAATACTCAAGGTGAGGTCTTACCGGGGATTTATATAGTGACAGAATTATGATTTCCTCCCTTGAATCAATGCCTCTTTTAATACATGCTAGTATCTTATTAGCCTTTGTAGCCGCTGCCCTGCATTGGGCACCCATCTTTAGCTTGTTATCTATTACTATTACCAAATCCCTTTCCTCCTCTGTTTGGCTAAGTCTTGTCCCATTTAAATAATACGTTGCCTGCTTATTTTTACTTCCAAAATGTAGAACCTTGCATTTTCCTGTATTAAATCTCATTTTCCATTTACCTGTTCATACTTCTAATTTTTGCAGATCCCTTTGTAACGAAAGTTCATCCTGCTCTGACCTAATGACCTTACTTAACTCTGCAAAAATAGAGATGTTGCTAATTAATCCTTGCTCCAAGTCATTTATAAAAATATTAAAAAGAACAGGGCCCAGTACTGATCCCTCGGGGACTCCACTGTTGGGGGGTTGTTTGTATTTTTTTTACAGGTAAAAGAGCTGATTTCTTTGGGGCAATGCCCCGCAAAAAGCCCTATTAGATTAGGTGTAATTCGTTTAAATATTTGATAATTTCTTTTTTATTTTGTGTAATTTAGTGTTTGTATGTTTTTTGTAATTTAGTTAATTGTATTTAATTAATGTAATTTATTTAATTGTAGTGTAATGTTAGGTGTTAGTGTAAGACAGGTTAGGTTTTATTTTACAGGTAAATTTGTATTTATTTTAGATAGGTAGTAAATAGTTAATAACTATTTACTAACTAGTCTACCTAGTTAAAATAAAAACAAACTTAGCTGTGAAATAAAAATAAAACCTAAGCTAGCTACAATGTTACTATTAGTTATATTGTAGCTAGCTTAGGGTTTATTTTATAGGTAAGTATTTAGTTTTAAATATGAATTATTTAGTTATTAATACAACAGTCCAAGGATGGAAAAAGAAAAAGCGCTCCAAGCCTTATAGTAAAAAATATCCAAATCTTTAATCCAAAAAAGTATTAAAAACATATATAATAATTATCATATATAGGAAGGAATGGGTAGAGGGCACCACATATTGCACATCTGTGCTTTATACAGTGTGAGTAGGATTCTTTTGTTCCTATTGTTGTCTTCACCTATATTATATGATCTGCACTATGTGGCGCCCTCTACCCATTCCTTCCTAGATCTGTCATCCGTGTTGCGGCATAACACCCTGGAGGAGCGGCCTATTCTTTCTTGGAACACTGTTGTTCATTTGTTAGCTTTTGGAACCACCAATTGCGCATTGCAGGACTTTGCACTAGAACATATACACTGGACTATACAGTTTGTAACATAACATAGTAACATAGTAGATAAGGTTGAAAAAAAGACTGAAGTCCATCGAGTTCAACCTATACAAATCTAAAATACTTACAAAAAGCTCCAGTTAAGCTTAAATAACCCCATTAAAATGTGACCCATTTAATACTAGCAATCATATCCATGAATTTTGTTTGTATACAGAAACTTATCCAGACTATTTTTAAATGTATCTATGGTATTGGCATTCACTACCTCCTTTGGTAATGAGTTCCACAATTTTATTGCTCTCGCAGTGAAAAAACGTTTCCGTTGCAGGAGATTAAATCTCCTTTCCTCCAACCTTAAATTATGACCTCATGTCAGAAACAATTTTCTTGGAATAAACAGAGCTTCTGCCATCTCTGTATATGGGCCTTGAATATATTTATATAAAGTAATCATGTCACCTCTCAAGCGCCTTTTTTCTAAAGAAAACAGACCAAGTTTGGCTAGCATCTCCTCATAGGTTAATTTCTCCAATCCCCTTATTAGCTTTGTGGCCCTTCTCTGAACTTTTTCTAGTTCTGCAATATCTTTTTTAGCAATTGGTCCCCAGAACTACACTCCAAACTCAAGGTGAGGTCTTACCAGGGCTTTATATAATGACAGAATTATGCTTTCCTCCCTTGAATCAATGCCTCTTTTAATACATGCTAGTATCTTATTAGCCTTTGAAGCCGCTGCCCTGCATTGTGCACCCATTTTTAGCTTGTTATCTATTACTACTCCCAAATCCCTTTCCTCCTGTGTTTGGCTAAGTCTTGTCCCATTTAAAAAATACGCAGCCTGCTTATTTTTACTTCCAAAATGTAGAACCTTGCATTTTTCCGTATTAAATCTCATTTTCCATTCACTTGCCCATAGTTCTAATTTTAGCAAATCCCTTTGTAAAGACAGTTCGTCCTGCTCTGACCTTATGACCTTACTTAACTTAGTATCATCTGCAAAAATAGAGATGTCGCTATTTAATCCTTGCTCCAAGTCATTTATAAAAATATTAAAAAGAACAGGGCCCAGTACTGATCCCTGGGGGACGCCACTGATTACCTTTGTCCAATCTGAGTATGATCCATTTACTACTACTCGTTGCTCCCTATCTTTTATCCAGTTATTTATCCATGAGCTAACATTTTCAGCTATTCCCAGTCCCTTAATTTTGTGCATTAATCTCTCATGTGGCACTGTATCAAATGCCTTTGCAAAATCTAAGTATATCACATCCAGTGATTCCCCTTTATCTATATTTTTACTTACTTCCTCGTAGAATCTAATTAGATTAGTTTGACATGATCTATTTCTCCTAAAGCCATGCTAATTAGAACTCATAATCTTGTTTACACGAATATGCTCATAAATATAATCCCTTATAATCCCTTCAAATATCTTCCCCACTATTGATGTCAGACTAACTGGTCTATAGCTTCCTGGATCATCCCTGCTTCCCTTTTTGAAGAGTGGCACCACATCAGCTTTACGCCAATCCTGGGGTACCATGCCTGAGGATAATGAGTCTTGAAAAATTAAGAGTAAAGGTTTGTCTATAACAGTGCTAAGTTCCCTTAACACCCTTGGGTGTATTCCATCTGGGCCTGGAGTTTTATTTACCTTAATATTTTCCAGTTTTTTCCTGATATCCTCTAAACAAAACCCAGTTAGTGGTATGGACTGGCATGTTCTATTATGTTCAAAAGTATCATTCAATGGTTCCTCTCTTGTGTATACTGAAGAAAAAAACTGGTTTAGTACCTCAGCCTTCTCCCTGTCATTATTTATCATGCTACCCTCCACGCATTTTAATGTACCTATATTATCCTTCTTAGATTTTTTGCTATTTATGTACTTAAAGAACCTTTTAGGGTTAGACTTAGAATCCTTAGCAATTAATTTTTCATTTTCAATTTTGGCTAATTTGATTGCTTTTTTGCATGCTTTGTTACATTCCTTATAAATATTGTATGCTGAGTCTGTACTATTTTCTTTTAATAATTTAAATGCCCTACGTTTTTTCCTAATTTCTCTTAACACATTTTTATTTAGCCATAACGGCTTTGTTTTTTTATTTTTACTTTTATAACCATATGGTATGTGTTGATATGTATATTTATTTAACACATTTTTAAATATTATCCATTTATTCTCTGTATTTTTATTAGAAAATACATTGTCCCAATTTATATTATTTAATGATTTCCTTAAATCGTTGAATTTTGCTTTCTTGAAATTAAAAGTCTTAGTTAAGCCTTTAAAACACTGCATTTGAAAATAGATTTCAAATGTGACCATGTTATGATCACTGTTACCCAAATGTTCTTTGATTTCTATGTTTGATATTATATCTGTATTGTTTGATAGCACTAAATCCAATATAGCTTTACTCCTAGTTGGCTCCTCTATTAATTGTGACAAGAAGTTATCCCTGAGAACATTTAAAAATCTATCCCCCTTAGCTGAATTACTAGTTTCATTGGCCCAGTTTATATCAGGGTAGTTAAAATCTCCCATAATTACAGCACTGTTATTAGCAGCCTTACCTATTTGGATAAGTAGTTGAGTTTCCTCCGGGTCACTAATGTTGGGAGGCTTGTAGCATGTTCCTAGTAATATTTTTTTAGGATTTTTCCCCCCACTCTTTATTTCAACCCACAGGGTCTCTACATTGTCACTTGTATCATAAATATCTTCCCTTATTGTAGGTTTAAGGTTAGGTTTAATATACATGCAGATTCCTCCACCCCTTTTATTATTCCTGTCCCTCCTAAATAATGTATACCCCTCTAAGTTAAATGCCCAGTCATGTGAATCATCCCACCAAGTTTCAGTTATACTGATAACATCATAGTCCTCTTCTGCAACTAAGAGCGTCAGCTCCCCCATTTTACCTGTCATGCTTCTTGCATTTGTTGTCATACATTTAATTTTCATGTGCTTTCTGCTGCTACTCGGTGTGCTTTCCTCTATATTTTCTAATGTGACATTTCTTAAGTCATCCCTTCCTTGAGATATTAAGGGATTGTCATATTTACAGACTGATCTCTCTGTTCTATTTTGTTCTAACTGACCCTCCCCCCCTTTGCCTAGTTTAAAAGGTTCTCTAAACGTGCTACCATCCTTTCCCCCAACACACCTGCACCCATGTCATTCAGGTGCAATCCATCCTTACTGTACAAATTGTACCCTAGTGAAAAATCAGCCCAGTGTTCTAAAAAGTCAAACCCCTCATTTTTACACCATGTCTTTAGCCATGAATTAACAGACCTTAACTCCTTCTGCCTTACTGAATTAGCACACGGCACTGGTAATATCTCAGAAAATATTACTTTGGAGGTCCTTGCTTTAAGCTTGCTACCTAACTCCCTGAAGTCATTTTTTAGGACTCTCCATCTCCCACCGATTCCTTCATTAGTACCAATATGCACCATGACTGCAGGATCAGACCCACATCCCTCTAACAATCTATCAATACGCTCCACAATATGCCTAACACGAGCCCCTGGAAGACAGCAAACTGTTCTATGTAAAGGGTCTGGATGACAAATTACCCTATCAACCTTCCTAATAATAGAGTCTCCTACCACCAACATCTGCCTCTGGCCCTGACTTGTATGCCCCTCTTCCATGACTGAAGGACTGCCCACCATAGTATGCTCCTCTTCCACAGCTAAAGGACTGTTCACTATACTAGGCAACACAGCCCTCTCTGACACTGCCACCCCTGAACTGATATCCCCAACATCTTCACTTAATCTGGCAAATCTATTGGGGTGTACCAGCTCAGAACTGGCCTGTCTCTTCCGCTTACCTTTACTTCGCCCTCTGACTGTGACCCAGCTACATCCTGGAGTCTCCTCATCTGAATCCTCCCCATTCCCACTGCTGGAACCATTAACAACCAGCTCAGTCCTATCCATTTCCCTTTCAAGTGTCTGAATTTCATGTAGTGTTGCAATTCGTTCCTCCAGATCCCCAATACGAGTTTCTAAAGAGACAATATGCTCACACTTGCCACAAACATATAATCCCAGAAGCGGCTGCTCCAGTGATGCAAACATGTGGAAAGCTGTACACTGAATGAGATTCTCACACATTCTTAATAAAAGGTTTAACTTAAAAGTATAAAATATATTTCCCCTTGGTTACCCCAAAACCTTGTTTGCCTAACTACCTTGGTTAGCTAACTATAATACTTAAACAGACAATCTTACTTTAACAGAGAATCAATACAGCAACCCTTAAAGAGCAAGCTCCCAGAGTAAATGTGCTAAATTTATAATCTAGCTAGGCCCAAACAGCTGGAAAAAAAAAAAAAAAAAAAAATCCCACCCCTAATTACCCACACAGGAAACAAGAAAAAAAAAATTTAGATACAAACCAGTTATTTTGTTTTATAAAATGCAACCCTTGCAAAGCAAAATATTTATGAATTAGCTTTGTTAGCTAACTATAATACTTAGACAATCTTACTTTAACAGAGAATCAATACAGCAATATATATATATATATATACATTATTTATCTCCATTTCGGAGCACCATTATATTGTTGCTATAATATTTTCACAGTATACTGTTGTTGCTTTTTGCCATATTGACCAATTCGTTCTTTACAGCACACATTACAATAATTATTCTAATTTTGGTTATATTAATCCAAGTGCATCTTATAAGTACTTTAGTGACGCTGGTTATCACTTAAAGTACTAGTTGTAATTATAATATATGTTTTCAATACTTTTTTGGATTAAAGATTTGGATATTTTTTACTATAAGGCTTGGAGCGCTTTTTCTTTTTCCATCCTTGGACTGTTGTGTTTGTAATTAGTGCGTGTGCAGACGCACTGGAAAAAAAGGTTGCCGTCTGTGAGTATAAATCAATTGGATATAACTGATTTGGGACCGGATCCATATACCCTCTCTCATGTTTTACCTTTGCTTATAGACATTTTACTATATAGTTATCCTATGACCCTCTGAGTGTTTTGTTGAGCAGGTTTGGGTATCTGTTTAGTTATTAATAGTAGGTTTTATTTAGATTTATTTTAATTACATTAAACTTAGTGGGTGTTAGGGTTAGGGGCTAATAACTTTAGTATAGTTATTAGGTAGGTAGGTGGCGGCGATGTTAGGGGCGACAGATTAGGGGTTAATAAATGTAGGTAGGTGGCGGCGATATTAGGGGCGGCAGATTAGGGGTTAATAAGTGTAGGTGGTTGGCGGCGATGTTAGGGGCAGCAGATTAGGGGTTAATAAGTGTAGGTGGGTGGCGGCGACATTGGGGGCGGCAGATTAGGGGTTAATAAGTGTAATGTAGGTGGCAGCGACATTGGGGCAGCAGATTAGAGGTTAATAAGCGTAGGTAGGTGGCGGCAATGTCAAGGGCAGCAGATTAGGGGTTAATAAGTGTAATGTAGGTGTCGGCGATGTTGGGGGCGGCAGATTAAGGGTTAATAAGTGTAATGTAGGTGGCGGCGATGTCGGGGCGGCAGATTAGGGGTTAATAACTAATGTAGGTGTCGGCAGTGTCGGGGGCGGCAGATTAGGGGTGTTTAGACTCAGGGTTTATGTTAGGGTGTTAGGTGTAAACATAAATTTAGTTTGCCCATAGGAATCAATGGGGCTGTGTTACGGAGCTTTACGCTGCTTTATTGCAGGTGTTAGGCTTTTTTTCAGCCAGCTCTCCCCATTGATATCTATGGGGAAATCGTGCACGAGCACGTAAAACCAGCTCACCGCAGCGCTGGTATTGGAGTGCGGTATGGAGCTCAATTTTGCTTTACGCTGCTATATTTTCCGCTAACGTCGGGTATTTGCAAACCTGTAATACCACTGCTGTAGGGAGGTGAGCGGTGACAATAACTTGCAAGTTAGTACCGAGCAGCTCTTACCGCAATACTCGTAATCGGTATGTTATTAATTAAGGACATATATCTTGAGATAATACCAGCTTTACAATTGGCAGTTTGTTATATATATAGTTTTTGAGATGGTCTCCCCTTAAAATTATGTACCCTTAACTCTCTGGGTTACTTCCTCTTAATGAGGAAATGTTTATTCACACTTTTTTTATTCACACTTTTTTTGGCGTTGTAGCATAGTTATCTTTAGAGCATTGTTATACTCTGAAGGTTATGAAATGTCCTAATTTATTTTATTTTTAGATTTCTCTCCCACACCGTTCTGCGGTATCTCATTTAGGCCCAAACGCGAGCCCTTTAATCTTATAAGGGAGATTTTTTTTTTATAATTGTTTGCTATATGTTACTTTTCTTTTTTTTTGTTTCTCCTTATATATCCCTCCCATATTTTTCTTTTTAGATGTATTCAACGCAGGTCCAAAAGTGACCCTTTGCATTTACATGCGAGGTTCTTTATGTTTACCTGCTAGATATAATGATCAAACCTTAAAATTAGAGGTCAATTATATTAATGTAATCTATCAAAATGTAATACTATTATTGTCATTTTTTATTTACTATGGATGTATAATTGTTTGGTTTCTCTTCTTTTGTGTACTTTTCTTGTACCTGATTTCAATAAAAATAAAAAATAAGACAAAAAAGGCAAAAAGAAAAGCTTAAATTTTCTTATATTATCAAATGTACTTCGATTTCTTGGTATCCTTTGTTGAAAATAAATGCATTTCCATAAGAGCCTACTGAGGTAGGCTCAGGTGACTGCTCTATATGTATAACATAATAAATACTGTTATCTCTGATGCCATATAGTATTCAAATAGTTAATGAAACATTAAACTCAAAAACTACCTACATAATATATATATATATATATATATATATATATATATATATATATATATATATATATATATATACAGTATATATGTAAATATATATATATTGGAAGATTAGCGCTGTCTCAACAGCTGGTATATAAATCTAGAATTCTCTATTCCTAACTTCAAGTCCTATCAATAGTTTTTTTCTTAGTTTTCTTGTTTAAAAACTAGCTGCTTATTCTGATGTCCCCACCACCACCCGTGAGAAAAAGTAGATGCTACAGTTTTTTTGGGAGAATAGTGCTCCATTTGTAAACAATCATGGAAATAAAAAACAAAGAAGGAAACCATTTAGTGCAATGGTTTTCAAACCTGTCCTCAGGCCTCTCTAACAGGCCGAATTTTGAGGATATCTGAACTAGAAAACAGGTGAAATAATCAGCTAATTAGTAAACAACATAATTTATGTAAGAACTTACCTGATAAATTAATTTCTTTCATAGTGGCAAGAGTACATGAGCTAGTGATGTATGGGATATACATTCCTACCAGAAGGGGACAACGTTTCCCAAACCTCAAAATGCCTATAAATACACCTCCCACCTAACTCATACCTTAGTTTAATGTATAGCCAAGTAGTGAGGTGTAAAAAGGAGTAAAAAGCATACAAAAATAGGAACTGGAAAAAATAATGTGCTTTTATACAAAAAAAATCATAACCACCAAAAAATATGGTGGGTCTCATGGACCCTTGCCACTATTAAAGAAATGAATTTATCAGTTAAGTTCTTACATAAATTATGTTTTCTTTCATGTAAGTGGCAAGAGTCCATGAGCTAGTGACACTAGAGAGGGAGGGATAAAATAAAAACAGCTATTTCCGCTGAAAAATTAAATCCAAACAATAATTAAGTTTTCTTTAAAAAAATAAAAAAACTCAAAATATAGGCAAAAGCATTAAACTTATACAGTTGCCTGAAGAACTTTTCTACCAAAGACTTCTTCTGAAAAAGCAAATACATCAAAATGGTAAAATTTAGTAAATGTATGCAAAGAAGACCAAGTTGCTGCTTTGCAAATCTGATCAACTGAAGCTTCATTCTTGAAAGCCCAAGAAGTGGCAACTGATCTAGTAGAATGAGCTGTAATTCTCTGAGGCGGAGACTGCCCGCCTCCGAATAAGCTTTGTGAATCAGAAGTTTCAACCAAGATGCCAAAGAAATTGCAGAGGCTTTCTGACCTTTCCTGGAACCAGAGAAAATAACAAATAGATTAGAAGTCTTTCTGAAATCCTTAGTAGCCTCAACAACTTTAGGCAAAAATTTAAACAAAGTCTGTAAAACAGCTTTGTTACAGAAGCATTAGTTATTTTGTTGTGAAGAGCTTATTTCCCAGCAGCAATGCCTGAACCAGCAAGCCAGCGCCTAAGAAGGGCTCCAAGAAAACCGTAACAAGTATCATTTCATAAAGAGTTAACTTTTTTTTTCAGCTTTTAGAAACTATTGCCTAAATGCACGTTTGCTGGCCTCAGCTCTAAGTTTAGTGATAACCAATCCCATTGTCTAATCACCTCTGGAGCCAGACTGCTAATTGATAAGATGAACTTGTAAACTTGTTATCTTAAGTACTGTAATCCTATTGTGGCCTGTCAAAAAACAGTGCTCTCTATCTAAATGTGTGATGGGGGATTTTGTGCTTCCCCCCCTCTCCCCCTGGGAGTGCCCTGTGTGCATGTAACCTTAATAAAAAGCAGGCTGGGCATCCCAGTCCTGAGTTCTTGTTTGACCCTCAATCGCAGCGTGGACTCGTTTCTGTGGGCAGAAGGGTATCCTAGCTGTACTGCAGCTAAGGGAGATTATTCTATATTTGCGAGACTCATATAGAATACTATGGAAAGCAGCTTCTCCCCTCTTTAGCAATAGGGATCCAGGCTACTAAGCGGTCCATCTCTCAGTGAGACTAAGGGTAACTGTAACATTTGGCGGCAGCGGCGGGATTTTCCTGGATTTCCTAGGAGAGGTACAGAACGGATGGAGAGCGCTTACGAAAAATTGAAGCGTACAACCCTAAAGGATTTACTTGAAAGCAGAGGGGGGTACGCCAGCAACCGGCCGAGGAGAGAGCTGATCGCAGAATTGACCGAACTGGATCAGAGCTTCACAATGGCGGAAACACCGACCACGATTAGTGACGAAAAAACCAGGATTGTTCGGGAAAGGCTCTCATTATACGGGCCGAACCCCTCCATGGAATTGGTACAGCAGTTGATGGCGGAGGCGGACGAGGATATACGAGAGATTCGAGCCCACGAACTCAACCTAGCGAACGCACACCGCAATGCTGAAGCCCCGCAGGTAATCATCCCTGTCGAAAATGCTGGGAGGCCCAAGATACCCTATGCGGCATTTCGACCCTTCCTAGAGAGCGAGACAGGGATTGATGAATATTTGGCGGACTTCGAAAGGCAATGTGCCCTGCACCAGATTCCCAACAGAGAGTGGCCCACGATATTGTCTGGGAAACTATCCGGGCGAGCCCTGGAAGCCTTTCGTACTCTGGGTGCTGAGGAAGTGACACAGTATGAGCTAGTTAAGGAGACACTGTTGCGACGGTACGCTGTAACTCCGGACACGTATCGCCGACAGTTTCGGGGCACGGAAAAGAAGCCTAACGATACCCATATGGAATGGGCGCACCGAATGCAGAGAGCGGCAAATCACTGGCTGAGCGGAAGTAAAGCGGTGACTGGGGAGGAAATTTTACAATTGTTTCTCTTAGAACATTTTTATAATGGCATGGAACAGCAAGGGAAGGAATGGCTGCGAGACAGGCGGCCTTCTACCTTAGAAGAAGCAGCCAAATTGGCCGATGAACATTATGACTCCCGTCTTCACAAACCCATGAACTACCGAGCTCCAGCACGGGTCGAACCCAGAGAGGTTTACCGTGCACCCCCTTGTGCTGAATTCCGAGCCCCGGTGCCCACAGGGCCCGTCCGACACTCAGGACCACCCAATAACAGCTCTGAGCGTCCCAGACCGACTTGCCACCGATGCAAGCAACCAGGGCATTTCATGGCTAGCTGCCCCCTTAATACGCACCAGACACCCAGGAATTACAATTACCCCTCTGGGTCCTATCGTCCGGCCTGGGCCCTCTGTGTTAACCAAGAGGCCCCTATGGAGGGATATATGGGGCCGCTTCACGAGGCAGACCCTGTATATGCTGCCTCAGATAACCGCCAGCACCATCGGGCAGAGGGTATGGCTCGAGGGGCGATCTACCGAGGGATTGCGAGACACAGGGGCTACTATCACGCTGGTACAGAGTCATTTGGTGCCAGAGCACAAGCGATCCGGACAGACTGTGGCCGTTAGAGTGGCGGGGGGGATGTGTACAAAATTCCAACAGCTAAAGTGCATCTTGATTGGGGAGCGGGAAAGGGGGCTGTGAACGTGGGCCTAATGGATAATTTACCTGCCGAAGTACTACTGGGCAACGATTTGGGCCCCATGACTTCTGCCTATGCTCCAGTATGCAACAACGAGGCGGACCCAGTGACAACATGGGCCCAAGCCCGGATGGAGCGAGAGCTCTCACCAGTGCGGGAGACACAGGTAAGACCTACCCCGACCTTGCCTGACAGGTTAGGCCCCATACCCTGGGACACCCCAGATGCTTTCGAGGCAGAGTCTAAGACTGACCCAACCTTACAAAAGTACCGGGAACGAGCAGAGACCAGAGGGGGCGGGGCAGATAACGAAACATTCTTATGGGAAAAAGGGAAACTATACCGCTGGACAGAGAAAAGGGGACAGCGTAGGCGACAGCTGGTAGTGCCCCACAAATACCGTCAAGAAATCCTCAAAATAGGCCACGACATCCCCTTAGCAGGCCACCTAGCCGTAACCCGTACCCTACACCGCATTACTCACACGTTCTTTTGGCCAGGGGTGCACGCTGACATTAGAACTTACTGTAACACCTGCGATGTGTGTCAACGAGTAGGAAGGCGAGGCGATCACCCTAAAGCCCATCTAGTAAATATGCCCATTGTAGAGGAACCCTTCAGCCGGGTTGCTATTGACCTAGTGGGACCACTGGCTACCCCTAGTCCCTCCGGTAAGCACTACATTCTTACCGTAGTGGACTACGCTACCAGGTACCCAGAGGCTGTCGCCCTATTCAACATACAAGCGGATACAGTAGCGAATGCACTAGTGCAGGTGTTCTCCCGGGTAGGATTTCCAAAAGAAATCCTATCCGACCGAGGCACCCAATTTACGGCTGAATTGACCCAACAACTCTGGCAGGTTTGCCAAATTAAGTCCCTCCTGAGCTCCCCATACCACCCCCAGACGAACGGGCTGTGTGAGAGGTTCAATGGGACCCTCAAGCAAATGCTCAAGACGTTCACTCAGGAATACCGAGACTGGGAACGCTTCCTGCCGCACCTCCTATTTGCTTATCGGGAGATGCCCCAGGAAACAACAGGGTTCTCTCCCTTCGAGTTGCTCTACGGAAGAAAGGTACGGGGACCCCTAAACCTGATCCGGGAGCACTGGGAGGGAGAGATGGAGGATGACGGTGTCCCCATTGTGCCATACGTGCTGGAACTCAGGGACCGAATGGAGCAATTAGCCAAATCCGTGCGGGCTAATCTCCAGTTGGCCCAGAGAAGACAGAAAGTATGGTACGATCGGGGGGCCCGAAAGAGAATCTTCACCATAGGACAAAAGGTGTTAGTACTTAAGCCGGTGAAGACAGACAAATTGCAGGCGTCCTGGCAGGGTCCCTACCAGATCGTAGAGAAAAGGGGAGACACCACTTATGTGATAGCTAGCTGCCATGACAACAATCTTAGAAAGACATTCCATGTAAACATGCTCAAGGAATATTTTGAGCGACCAGAGAACGTGACGGCCGTATGTTGTTCCCCTCCGGAAGACCCCGACAGTTTACCCATTCCAGACCTATTAGAAAAGAGTCTCCCCACAGGTATAGTGGCGCAGGTTCAGATAGGGGACCGACTTAGCCCCACTGAAAGGGAGCAGCTCAACCAACTCCTCCAGTCCAAACACCTCACCTTCTCCCCGAAGCCAGGGTACACTACTTTAACCACCCACCAGGTAGATACTCCGGGACAAGCTCCCTTGCGCCAGGCTCCGTACCGAATCCCCGAAGCAGTTAGGACAGGAATGAAGAAGGAGATCGATGAGATGCTCCAGCTCAGGGTAATTGAGCCCTCCGATAGTCCCTGGGCCTCCCCAGTTGTCTTGGTGCCCAAGAAAGATGGGACCACCCGGTTCTGCGTAGACTATCGGAGGCTCAATGAAAATACCGTGACGGACGCTTACCCTATGCCCAGGGTAGACGAGCTACTCGATCGTATAGCCAGGGGAAATTACCTGACCACTATTGACCTCTGCAAAGGTTACTGGCAGATTCCCCTGGCCCCGGAGGCTATCCCCAAGTCGGCATTCGTCACCCCATTCGGCTTATATCAGTTTAGGGTAATGCCGTTTGGGATGAAGAATGCCCCAGCTACATTCCAGCGCTTGGTGGATAGGCTCCTGGATGGCTTCCAGAGTTTTGCTTGCGCCTACCTGGACGACATAGCGATCCACAGTGAGTCCTGGGAGGACCACTTAGCTCATGTGGGAATGGTTCTGGATCAGATCCGGGCTGCTGGCCTGACTCTGAAGCCAGAAAAATGCCACTTTGGGATGGCCGAGGTACAGTACCTGGGTCACCGGGTGGGGTGTGGAAAGCAGCGACCAGAGCCGGCCAAAATAGAAGCTGTCGCCAATTGGCCCACCCCATCACTAAGACTCAGGTCCTAGCCTTCCTGGGCACGGCAGGGTACTATAGACGGTTCGTACCAGACTACAGCACACTTGCCAAACCCCTGACTGACTTGACCAAGAAGAACTTACCTCGGCAGGTCCTGTGGTCTCCCCACTGTGAAACGGCTTTCCAGGCTCTCAAAAATGCTCTAATTAACGCTCCTGTCTTGGCGGCCCCAGCCCTTAACAAACGCTTTATCGTCCATACAGATGCTTCCATGTTCGGGCTGGGAGCCGTCCTCAGCCAAGTAGGCGAAGATGGAGGGGAGCATCCAGTTGCCTACATCAGCCGGAAGCTCCTGCCCCCCGTGAAGTCAGCTATGCAGCGGTCGAAAAGGAGTGTTTGGCTTTGGTGTGGGCATTAAAGAAATTGACTCCCTATTTATATGGTCAGGAGTTCACTCTGGTCACCGACCATAACCCGTTGGTGTGGCTGAACCACAGGACCTGCCGAGGTAAGTTCTTCTTGGTCAAGTCAGTCAGGGGTTTGGCAAGTGTGCTGTAGTCTGGTACGAACCGTCTATAGTACCCTGCCGTGCCCAGGAAGGCTAGGACCTGAGTCTTAGTGATGGGGGTGGGCCAATTGGCGACAGCTTCTATTTTGGCCGGGTCTGGTCGCTGCTTTCCACACCCCACCCGGTGACCCAGGTACTGTACCTCGGCTTAGGGGAAGGAGTGGCTTTTTGTTCTTTATTCTGACGAAAGAAGCCTAAAATTTACCCTTAGACTTTTTATCTTGGGGTAAAAAACTCACTTCCCCACAGTGATAGTGGAAATAATAGAATCCAATTGAGAACCAAATAAATTCTTACCCAGGAAAGCTAAAGATATTAATCTAAATTTAGACATCATGTCAGCATTCCAAGATTTAAGCCATAAAGCTCTTCTAGATAAAATAGCTAAAGACATAAATTTAACATCGATCTTAATAATGTCAAATATAGCATCACAAATTAAATGATTAGCATGTTGAAGCAGAAGAACAATGCTAGACAAATCAGAATCTTCTACCCGACGAGCTAAACATTCCAACCAAAAAGTTGAAGCAGCAGCCACATCAGTCATAGAAATTGCAAGTCTAAGAATATAACCAGAATGCAAATAAGCTTTTCTGAGATAAGATTCAATCTTCCTGTCTAAAGGATCCTTAAAATAAGTACTATCTTCCATAGGGATAGTAGTAAGTCTGGCAAGAGTGGAAATAGCCCCATCAACTTTAGGGACTTTTTCCCAAAACTCTAAACTAGCCACAGGTAAAGGATACGACTTCTTAAACCTAGAAGAAGGATTAAAAGAAGAACCAGGCTTAGACCATTCCTTAGTAATCATATCAGAAACAGCATCTGGAATAGGAAAAACCTCAGGAGCAACCTTTGAAGGTTTAAAAACAGAATTTAAACGTTTACTGGCTTTGTTATCAAGAGGACTAGACTCTTCAATGCCCAAAGTAACCAACACTTCCTTCAACAAAGAATCTTAAACAGATAGGAAGATTCGTCAATTTCAGAGTCTGATTCAGGATCCTCTGAACCAGAAAGATCCTCATCATCAGAGGATACTTCAGTATGTTGTCAGTCAATACAAATTTCATCAGAATTATGAGAAGTTTTAAAAGACCTTTTACGTTTATTTGAAGGCGGAATAGCAGACATAGCCTTTTCTATAGCTGCAGCAATATAATTATTTACATCTGCAGGAATATTAGGTACATTAGATGTTGAAAGAACAACAGAAGATGTATTTGTACTAATAGAAACATTATCAGCATTCAACAGCTTGTCATGACAGATGCCACATAATTGAACTGAAGAAATAACATCAGCTAATTTACTACAGACACACTTAGCTTTGGTAGAACTGTGTTCAGGCAGCATGGTTTCTACAGCAACATCAGAGGCAGGATCAGACTGAGACATCTTGCAAAATGTAAAAAAAAAAAACAACACTTAAACAAAATATCCAATTTCCTCAAATAGCAGTTTCGGGAATGTGAAAAAATGCTTATGCTAAAGTAAAATGCAGGAAAATAAGCATCATAGCTCTTAAAAATATAAAGAGAACCAGAAGCATTAAAGGAAGAGGGGTTATATACAAAAAAAAATGGCACCAAGTATAACGCATGTTGCAAAAGGAAGTGAAAACATTTTTGGCACCAAAGCTAACAGCAGGAAATGATGCAACTCGTGTCATAGCAAGCGTGACTTCGCGCCAAAAGAACTAACATCAACAAACGACCCCGGAAATGATGAGACTTGCGTCACCATAGACGCAACTTCGCGCCAAAAATGTTTTCGCACCATAAAAAAATGCATTTTGCGTCCTCATGAGCCTAATTTGCCGGCGAAAATTTTTGGAAAACAAAGTCAAATTGAAAGAACTAGAACCCCAGGTAAGAAAAAAATAATTTTCCCAAACATAATTTCCATACTGAAACTGATAGTCCGCAAAAAAGGGAAATATACATAGACCTGACTCATGGCAAATATAAGCAAAAACATATATTTAAAACTTTACAATCCTATATTATAAAAGGCCAAGTGTTTGTCTGAAGCCGTCATGCGCAGTAGAGACAAACACTTGGCCTTGAGATAGGGAGCGCGAGGTACACAAACAGCTGTGAGGTCTGGGGAGCGCGAGGTAAGCTGATTGAAACAGCCTGTGGAAAGAGATATGGAGCGCGAGCTACTCAACAGCTGTGAGGTGTGCTGCGTGAGAAGCGGCCACGCGCTCCCCAGACCTCACAGCTGTTTGAGGCCGACGGGAGCGTTGCGATGGGGGCGTGGCCGGGCGTCGCGATGGGCGTGGCCGGGCGTCGCGATGGGCGTGGCCGGGCGGGTGTCGCCGCGATGGGGCGTGGCCGGGAGGGTCCCGCGATGTGAAGACTTCAAGACAGAGCCAGAGAGGGAGCAGGAGAGGGGGGGAGAAGGGCCAAAGGGGGGAGAGCCAAAGGGGGGAGAGAGAGCCAAAGAGAAGGGGGGGGGAGAGAGCCAAAGAGAAGGGGGGGAGAGAGAGCCAAAGAGAAGGGGGGGGGAGAGCCAAAGAGAAGGGGGGGAGAGCCAAAGAGAAGGGAAGGGGAGAGCCAAAGAGAAGGGGGGGGGAGAGCCAAAGAGAAGGGGGGGAGAGCCAAAGAGGAGGGGGGGAGAGCCAAAGAGAAGGGGGGGAGAGCCAAAGAGAAGGGGAGGGGGAGAGCCAAAGAGAAGGGGGGGGGAGAGCCAAAGAGAAGGGGGGGGGAGAGCCAAAGAGAAGGGGGGGAGAGAGCCAAAGAGAAGGGGGGGAGAGCCAAAGAGAAGGGGGGGGAGAGCCAAAGAGAAGGGGGGGGAGAGCCAAAGAGGAAAAAGAGCCAAAAAGGAGAGAGAGCCAAAGAGGGGGGAGAGAGAGCCAAAGAGGGGGGAGAGAGAGCCAAAGAGGGGGGAGAGAGAGCCAAAGAGGGGGGGGAGAGCCAAAGAGGGGGGGGCAGAGCCAAAGAGGGGGAAGAGAACAAAAGAGGGGGGAGAGAGCCAAAGAGGGGAGAGAGAGAGCAAAAGATGGGGGGAGAGCCAAAGAGGGGGGGGGGCAAAGGGGAGGGGAGAGCCAAAGGGGAGGGGAGAGTCAAAGAGGGGGGAGAGAGAGAGCCAAAGAGGAAAGAGAGCCAAAGAGGAGAGAGAGCAAAAGAGGGGGGAGAGCCAAAGGGGGGGGAGAGCCAAAGGGGGGGGGGGGCAAAGGGGGGGGGGGAGAGAGCCAAAGGGGGGGGGGGAGAGCCAAAGAGGGGGGAGAGAGAGAGCCAAAGAGGAGAGAGAGCAAAAGAGGGGGGGGGAGCCAAAGAGGCGGGAGGAGAGCCAAAGAGGGGGGGGGAGAGCCAAAGAGGGGGGGGAGAGCCAAAGAGGGGGGAGAGAACAAAAGAGGGGGGAGAGAGAGCAAAAGAAAGGAGGGAGAGAGCAAAAGAGGGGAGAGAGAGAGAGAGCAAAGGAGAGGGGGGAGAGAAAGCAAAAGAGAGGGGGGAGAGAAAGCAAAAGAAAGGGGGGAAGAGAGAGCAAAAGAGAGGGGGGAGAGAGCAAGGGGTGGGACCGCTGTACTGCAAAAAATGGCCCGTGTACACGGGCTTTAGTACTAGTATAATATAAAGCGCCAAACATAGCTGAGAGTGTCTTAAAAAATGATACATACTTACCAGAAGACACCCATCCACATATAGCAGACAGACAAACTAGTAATGAAAAATATCAGCATAGGTAATGGTATAGAAGTATAACGTTGATCTGAAAAGGGAGGCAGGGGATGAATCCCTGCAACCGATTACAGAGAGCCTTTGAATAGATTTCCCATCAGTCAAACCATAAAATCAATAGGCAATACTCCCTTCACATCCATCTGACAAACACTGTACTCTGAGAGGAATTGGGCTTCAGAATGCTTAGAAGCGCCTATCACAGAAGAAATCAAGCACAACTTACTTCACCACCTCCATAGGAGGCAAGGTTTGTAAAAACTAAGGTATGAGCATGGTGGGAGGTGTATTTATAGGCATTTTGAGGTTTGGGAAACTTTGCCCCCTCCTGGTAGGAATGTATATCCCATTCATCACTAGCTCATGGACTCTTGTCACTTACATGAAAGAAATTGTTATTTTACCTGCTTTCACCTAAAGTAATCCTGAAAATCTGGCCTGTTAGGGAAATTTGAGGACAGTTTTAAAAACCAGTGGCCCAGATTACGAGTTTTGCGTTAGAGGCTATGCAGCGCTGGTATTACGAGTTTTCAGAAACCCGTCGTTAAAAGACAAGAAGTGAGCGTTGAGCAAAATTTTGCTCATTACCACACTCCAATACCAGTGCTGCTTAAGTCAGCGGTGAGCTGGTCATACGTGCTCGTGCACGATTTCCCCATAGGAATCAACGGGGAGAGCCGGCTGAGAAAAAGTCTAACACCTGCAAAAAAAGCAGCGTAAAACTCAGTAACACAGCCCCATTGATTCCTATGGGAAAATACATTTTATGTTTACACCTAACACCCTAACATGAACCCCGAGTCTAAACAACCCTAATCTTACACTTATTAACCCCTAATCTGCCACCCCCGACATCGCCGACACCTAAATTATAATTATTAACCCCTAATCTTCCGCTCCGGACACTGCCGCCACCTACATTATATGTATTAACCCCTAATCTGCGGCCCCCAACATTGCCGACACCTACATACTATTTATTCACCCCTAATCTGCCGCCCCCAATATCATCGCAACCCACCTATATTTATTAACCCCTAATCTGCTGCCCCCAACGTCGCCGCCACTATATTAAAGTTATTAACCCTTAATCCTAAATCTAATCCTAACACCCCCTAATTTAAATATAATTACAATAAATCTAAATAATTATTCCTATCATTAAAGGGACAGTCAAGTCCAAAAAAAACTTTCATGTTTCAAACAGAGCATTTTTAAACAACTTTCCAATTTACTTTTATCTCCAATTTTGCTTTGTTCTTTTGGTATTCTTAGGTGAAAGCTAGACCTAGGAAGGCTCATATGATAATTGCTAAGCCCTTGAAGGCCGCCTCTAATCACATGCTTTTGTATTTGCTTTTCACAGCAGGGGAGAGCTAGTTCAGGTAAACCCTATAGATAACATTGTGAGCACGCCCGTGAATTGTGGCAGACACTGCACTAATTGGCTAAAATAAAAGTCAATAGATAATAAATAAAATGTCATGTGATCAGGGGGCTGTCAGAAGATGTTTAGATACAATGTAATCACAGAGGTAAAAAGTATATTAATATAACTGTGTTGGTTTTGCAAAACTGGGGAATGGGTAATAAAGGGATTATCTATCTTTTAAAACAACAACAATTCTGGTGTTGACTGTCCCTTTAACTAAATAATTCCTATTTAAAACTAAATACTTACCTATAAAATAAACCCAAACGGCTAGATTACGGGTTTTGTCGGTAAGGCTGTGCGGTGCTAACACTCAGTTCCAGCTCACCGCTCACCTGCAAACAACGCTGGTATTACAGGTTTTTCTCAAACTAGCGTTAGCCTCTAAAGAGTGAGCGGAGAGCAAAATTTAGCTCCACATCTCACCTCAATACCAGCGTTGCTTACGGTAGCAGTAAGATGGCTAAACGTGCTCGTGCACGATTTCCCCATAAGAAACAATGGGGCTGAGACGGCTGAAAAAAAGTCTAACACCTGCAAAAAAGCAGCGTTCAGCTCCTAACGCAGCCCCATTGTTTCCTATGGGGAAACACTTTTAATGTCTACACCTAACACCCTAACATGAACCCCGAGTCTAAACACCCCTAATCTTAAACTTATTAACCCCTAATCTGCTGTCCCCGACATCACCGACACCTGCATTATATTATTAACCCCTAATCTTCCGCTCCATACACCGCCGCCACCTACATTATACTTATGAACCCCTAATCTGCTGCCCCCAACATCGCCGACACCTACATTATATTTATTAACCCCTACTCTGCCCCCCCCAACATCGCTGCAACTATATTAAATGTATTAACCCCTAATCTGTCGCCGCCACTATAATAAAGTTATTAACCACTAAATCTAAGTCTAACCCTAACACCCCCCTAATTTAAATATAATTTAAAATAATCTTAATAAAATTACTACAATTAAATAAATTAATCCTATTTAAAACTAAATACTTACCTATCAAATAAACCCTAAGCTAGCTACAATATAACTAATAATTACATTGTAGCTAGCTTAGGGTTTATTTTTATTTTACAGGCAACTTTGTATTTATTTTAACTAGGTACAATAGTTATTAAATAGTTATTAACTATTTAATAGCTACCTAGTTAAAATAAATACAAATTTACCTGTAAAATAAACCCTAACCTAAGTTACAATTACACCTAACACTACACTATAATTAAATTAATTCTCTAAACTAACTACAATTAAATACAATTAAATTAAATAAACTAAATTACGAAAAAAAACAACACTAAATTACAGAAAACAAATAAATAATTACAAGAATTTTAAACTAATTACACCTACTCTAATCCCCCTAATAAAACAAAAAAGCCCCCCAAAATAATAAAATTCCCTACCCTATACTAAATTACAAATAGCCCTTAAAAGGGCCTTTTGCGGGGCATTGCCCCAAAGTAATCAGCTCTTTTACCTGTAAAAAAAACAGAATTTATGCTTACCTGATAAATTACTTTCTCCAACGGTGTGTCCGGTCCACGGCGTCATCCTTACTTGTGGGAATATCTCTTCCCCAACAGGAAATGGCAAAGAGTCCCAGCAAAGCTGGCCATATAGTCCCTCCTAGGCTCCGCCCACCCCAGTCATTCGACCGACGGACAGGAGGAAAAATATAGGAGAAACCATATGGTACCGTGGTGACTGTAGTTAGAGAAAATAATTCATCAGACCTGATTAAAAAAACCAGGGTGGGCCGTGGACCGGACACACCGTTGGAGAAAGTAATTTATCAGGTAAGCATAAATTCTGTTTTCACCAACATTGGTGTGTCCGGTCCACAGCGTCATCCTTACTTGTGGGAACCAATACCAAAGCTTTAGGACACGGATGAAGGGAGGGAGCAAATCAGGTTACCTAAACGGAAGGCACCACGGCTTGCAAAACCTTTCTCCCAAAAATAGCCTCCGAAGAAGCAAAAGTATCAAATTTGTAAAATTTGGCAAAAGTGTGCAGTGAAGACCAAGTCGCTGCCTTACATATCTGGTCAACAGAAGCCTCGTTCTTGAAGGCCCATGTGGAAGCCACAGCCCTAGTGGAGTGAGTTGTGATTCTTTCAGGAGGCTGCCGTCCGGCAGTCTCATAAGCCAATCGGATGATGCTTTTAAGCCAAAAGGAAAGAGAGGTAGAAGTCGCTTTTTGACCTCTCCTTTTACCAGAATAGACAACAAACAAAGAAGATGTTTGTCTGAAATCTTTTGTAGCCTCTAAATAGAATTTTAGAGCACGGACTACGTCCAAATTGTGTAACAAACGTTCCTTCTTTGAAACTGGATTCGGACATAAAGAAGGTACAACTATCTCCTGGTTAATATTCTTGTTAGAAACAACCTTTGGAAGAAAACCAGGCTTAGTACGCAAAACCACCTTATCTGCATGGAACACCAGATAGGGCAGAGAACACTGCAGAGCAGATAACTCTGAAACTCTTCTAGCAGAAGAAATAGCAACCAAAAACAAAACTTTCCACGATAGTAACTTAATATCTATAGAATGTAAAGGTTCAAACGGAACCCCTTGAAGAACTGAAAGAACTAGATTTAGACTCCAGGGAGGAGTCAAAGGTCTGTAAACAGGCTTGATCCTAACCAGAGCCTGAACAAATGCTTGAACATCTGGCACAGCTGCCAGTCTTTTGTGTAGTAAGACAGATAAAGCAGAGATCTGTCCCTTTAGAGAACTTGCAGATAATCCTTTCTCCAAACCTTCTTGTAGAAAGGAGAGAATCTTAGGAATTTTTATCTTATTCCATGGGAATCCTTTGGATTCACACCAACAGATATATCTTTTCCATATTTTATGGTAAATCTTTCTAGTTACTGGTTTTCTGGCCTGAACCAGTGTATCTATCACAGAATCTGAAAACCCACGCTTTGATAGAATCAAGCGTTCAATCTCCAAGCCGTCAGCTGGAGGGAGACCAGATTTGGATGTTCGAATGGACCCTGAACAAGAAGGTCCTGTCTCAAAGGTAGCTTCCATGGTGGAACCGATGACATATTCACCAGGTCTGCATACCAAGTCCTGCGTGGCCACGCAGGAGCTATCAAGATCACCGAGGCCCTCTCCTGTTTGATCCTGGCTACCAGCCTGGGAATGAGAGGAAACGGTGGAAATACATAAGCTAGGTTGAAGGTCCAAGGTGCTACTAATGCATCTACTAGAGTCGCCTTGGGATCCCTGGATCTGGACCCGTAGCAAGGAACCTTGAAGTTCTGACGAGACGCCATCAGATCCATGTCTGGAATGCCCCATAATTGAGTTAGTTAGTTCCCACTCCCCCGGATGGAATGTCTGATGACTCAGATAATCCGCTTCCCAGTTTTCCACACCTGGGATGTGGATCACAGATAGGTGGCAGGAGTGATCCTCCGCCCATTGAATTATTTCGGTCACTTCTTTCATCGCCAGGGAACTCCTTGTTCCCCCCTGATGATTGATATACGCAACGGTCGTCATGTTGTCTGATTGGAATCTTATGAATCTGGCCTTTGCTAGCTGAGGCCAAGCCCTGAGAGCATTGAAGATCGCTCTTAGTTCCAGAATGTTTATCGGGAGAAGAGACTCTTCCCGAGACCATAGTCCCTGAGCTTTCAGGGATTCCCAGACCGCGCCCCAGCCCACTAGACTGGCGTCGGTCGTGACAATGACCCACTCTGGATCATTGGAGACAAGTCTGTATAGTCCCCATTCCACTGTTTGAGCATGCACAGTTGAAATGGTCTTAGATGAATTCGTGCAAAAGGAACTATGTCCATTGCTGCAACCATCAACCCTACTACTTCCATGCACTGCGCTACGGAAGGACGTGGAACAGAATGAAGAACTTGACAAGTGCTTAGAAGTTTTGACTTTCTGACCTCTGTCAGAAAAATCCTCATTTCTAAGGAATCTATTATTGTTCCCAAGAAGGGAACTCTTGTTGATGGAGACAGAGAACTTTTTTGTGATCTGAGAAAGGCCAGAACGATGTCTGTATGAGCCTTTGCTTTTGACAGGGACGACGCTTGTATTAGAATGTCGTCCAAGTAAGGTACTACTGCAATGCCCCTCGGTCTTAGAACCGCTAGAAGGGACCCTAGTACCTTTGTGAAAATCCTTGGAGCAGTGGCTAACCCAAATGGGAGGGCCACAAACTGGTAATGTTTGTCCAGAAAGGCGAACCTTAGGAACTGATGATGTTCTTTGTGGATAGGAATATGTAGGTACGCATCCTTTAGATGCACGGTAGTCATAAATTGACCTTCCTGGATAGTGGGTAGAATCGTTCGAATGGTTTCCATCTTGAACGATGGTACCCTGAGAAATTTGTTTAGGATCTTCAAATCCAAAATTGGTCTGAAAGTTCCCTCTTTTTTGGGAACTACGAACAGATTTGAATAAAATCCCATTCCTTGTTCCTTTATTGGAACTGGGTGTATCACTCCCATCTTTAACAGGTCTTCTACACAATGTAAGAACGCCTGTCTCTTTATTTGGTTTAAGGATAAGTGAGACATGTGGAACCTTCCCCTTGGGGGTAGTTCCCTGAATTCCAGAAGATAACCCTGAGAAACTATTTCTAGTGCCCAGGGATCCTGAACATCTCTTGCCCAAGCCTGAGCAAAGAGAGAGAGTCTGCCCCCTACAAGATCCGGTCCCGGATCGGGGGCTGCTCCTTCATGCTGTTTTGTTAGCAGCAGCAGGCTTCTTGGCCTGCTTACCCTTGTTCCAGCCTTGCATCGGTTTCCAGGCTGGTTTGGGTTGTGAGGCATTACCCTCTTGCTTAGAGGATGCAGAATTAGAGGCCGGTCCGTTCCTGAAATTGCGAAAGGAACGAAAATTAGACTTATTCTTGGCCTTGAAAAGGCCTATCTTGTGGAAGGGCGTGGCCCTTTCCCCCAGTGATGTCTGAGATAATCTCTTTCAATTCTGGTCCAAATAGAGTTTTACCTTTGAAAGGGATGTTAAGCAATTTTGTCTTGGATGACACATCCGCTGACCAAGACTTTAGCCAAAGCGCTCTGCGCGCCACGATTGCAAACCCTGAATTTTTCGCCGCTAATCTAGCTAATTGCAAAGCGGCATCTAAAATAAAAGAGTTAGCCAACTTAAGTGCGTGAACTCTGTTCATAACCTCCTCATATGGAGTCTCTCTACTGAGCGTCTTTTCTAGTTCCTCGAACCAGAACCACGCTGCTGTAGTGACAGGAACAATGCACGAAATGGGTTGTAGAAGGTAACCTTGCTGTACAAAAATCTTTTTAAGCAAACCCTCCAATTTTTTATCCATAGGATCTTTGAAAGCACAACTATCCTCGATAGGAATAGTAGTGCGCTTGTTTAGAGTAGAAACTGCCCCCTCGACCTTAGGGACTGTCTGCCATAAGTCCTTTCTGGGGTCGACCATAGGAAATAATTTCTTAAATATAGGGGGGGGGGACAAAAGGTATGCCGGGCTTTTCCCACTCCTTATTCACTATGTCCGCCACCCGCTTGGGTATAGGAAAAGCGTCGGGGTGCACCGGAACCTCTAGGAACTTGTCCATCTTGCATAATTTCTCTGGAATGACCAAGTTGTCGCAATCATCCAGAGTAGATAACACCTCCTTAAGCAGTGCGCTGAGATGTTCTAATTTAAATTTAAATGTCACAACATCAGGTTCAGCTTGTTGAGAAATTTTTCCTGAATCTGAAATTTCCCCATCTGACAAAACCTCCCTCATGGCCACTTCAGATTGGTGTGAGGGTATGACAGAACAATTATCATCAGCGCCCTCCTGCTCTTCAGTGTTTAAAACAGAGCAATCGCGCTTTCTCTGATATGTAGGCATTTTGGATAAAATATTTGCTATGGAGTTATCCATTACAGCCGTCAATTGTTGCATGGTAATAAGCATTGGCGCGCTAGATGTACTAGGGGCCTCCTGCGTGGGCAAAACTGGTGTAGACACAGTAGGAGATGATGTAGTATCATGTTTACTCCCCTCATCTGAGGAATCATCTTGGGCAATTTCATTATCTGTGGCAGTACTGTCCTTACTTTGTTTGGACGCTATGGCACAATTATCACACAAATTTAAATGGGGAGACACATTGGCTTTCATACATATAGAACATAGCTTATGCGAAGGCACAGACATGTTAAACAGGCTTAAACTTGTCAATAAAGCACAAAAAAACGTTTTAAAACAAAACCGTTACTGTCTCTTTAAATTTTAAACAGAACACACTTTATTACTGAATATGTGAAAAAGTATGAAGGAATTGTTCAAAAATTACCAAAATTTCACCACAGTGTCTTAAAGCATTAAGAGTATTGCACACCAATTTTCAGAGCTTTAACCCTTAAAATAACGGAACCGGGGCCGTTTACAAATTTAACCCCTATACAGTCCCAGCTATAGCCTTTGCTGTGACCTAACCAAGCCCAGAGGGGAATACGATACCAAGTGACGCCTTCCAGAAACTTTTCCAGCTACTTTCAGATCCTCACACATGCATCTGCATGTCTTGCTCTCAAAAAACAACTGCGCAGTAATGGCGCGAAAATGAGGCTCAGCCTACAACTGGGAAGGCCCTCCCTGACTGGAAAAGGTGTCTAACATAGTGCCTGCCGTTAAAAAACGTTCCCCAAGTTTATAAATGTGAATTATCAGCATAAACATGTATAAAATGCCCAAATAAAGCAATCGATTTAGCCCATAAAAGTGTCTACCAGTTTTATAGCCCATATTAAGCCCTTTATTCTGTTTGCTTGCCTTCCAGCATTACATGGTCTTGTTAGAAATATGGCTAGTCATACCTTAAGCAGAAAAGTCTGCTAACTGTTTCCCCCAACTGAAGTTACTTCATCTCAACAGTCCTATGTGAAAACAGCAATCGATTTTAGTTACTGTCTGCTAAAATCATCTTTCTCTCACAAACAGAAATCTTCATCCTTTTCTGTTTCAGAGTAAATAGTACATACCAGCACTATTTTAAAATAACAAACACTTGATAGAAGAATAAAAAACTACATTTAAACACCAAAAAACTCTTAACCATCTCCGTGGAGATGTTGCCTGTGCAACGGCAAAGAGAATGACTGGGGTGGGCGGAGCCTAGGAGGGACTATATGGCCAGCTTTGCTGGGACTCTTTGCCATTTCCTGTTGGGGAAGAGATATTCCCACAAGTAAGGATGATGCCGTGGACCGGACACACCAATGTTGGAGAAAAATACAATACCGCCCCAACATTACAACCCACCACCCACACACCCAACCCTACTCTAAAACCCACCCAATCCCCCTTAATAAAACCTAACACTAACCCCTTGAAGATCACCCTACCCTGAGATGTCTTCACCCAGCCGGGCTGAAGTCCTCCAAGAAGCCGGGCACAAGTGATCCTCCAGAGGGGCAGAAGTCTTCATCCAGGCGGCATCTTCTATCTTTATCCTTCCAGAGCGGAGCGGGTCCATCTTCCATCAGCCAATAGAATTGAAGTTCAATCCGATTGGCTGATCCAATCAGCCAATAGGATTGAGCTCGCATTCTATGGGCTGTTCCAATCAGCCAATAGAATGCAAGCTCAATTCTATTGGCTGATTGCATCAGCCAATAGGATTTTTCATACCTTAATTCCGATTGGCTCATAGAATCCTATCAGCCAATCGGAATTCAAGGGACGCCATCTTGGATGGCGTCATTTAAAGGAACCTTCATTCGTCTGGTGGACTTCGTTGGAAGAGGATGCTCCGCGTCGGCTGGATTGAAGATGGGCCCGCTCCGGAAGGATGAAGATAGAAGATGCCGCCTGGATGAAGACTTCTGCCCCTCTGGAGGACCTCTTCTGCCCGGATCGAATGAAGACTTCTTGCCATCTGGAGGATCACTTGTGCCCGGCTTCTTGGAGGACTTCGGCCCGGATGGGTGAAGACGTCTTAAGGTGATCTTCAAGGGGTAAGTGTTAGGTTTTATTAAGGGGGGATTGGGTGGGTTTTAGAGTAGGGTTGGGTGTGTAGGTGGTGGGTTTTAATGTTGGGGGGTATTGTATTTTTTCCAGGTAAAAGAGCTGATTACTTTGGGGCAATGCCCCGCAAAAAGGCCCTTTTAAGGGCTATTTGTAATTTAGTATAGGGTAGGGAATTTTATTTTTTGGGGGGGCTTTTTTTTTTAATAGGGGGATTAGATTAAGTGTAATTAGTTTAAAAATTTGTATTTTGTTTTTTATTTTCTGAAATTTAGAGTTTGTTTGTTTTTCGTAATTTAGTTTATTTAATTTAATTGTATTTAATTGTAGTTAGTTTAGGGAATTAATTTAATTATAGTGTAGTGTTAGGTGTAATTGTAACTTAGGTTAGGGTTTATTTTACAGGTAAATTTGTACTTATTTTAGCTAGGTAGTTATTAAATAGTTAATAACTATTTAATAACTATTGTACCTAGTTAAAACAAATACAAAGTTGCCTGTAAAATAAAAATAAACCCTAAGATAGCTACAATGTAACTATTAGTTATATTGTAGCTATCTTAGGGTTTATTTTATAGGTAAGTATTTAGTTTTAAATAGGATTAATTTATTTAATTGTAGTAATTTTATTTTGTTTTATTTAAATTATATTTAAGTTAGGGGGTGTTAGGGTTAGACTTAGGTTTAGGGGTTAATAAATTTAGTATAGTGGCGGCGAAGTTGGGGCGGCAGATTAGGGGTTAATAAATGTAGGTAGGTGTCGGCGATGTTAGGGACGGCAGATTAGGGGTTAATAATATTTAACTAGTGTTTGCGAGGCGGGAGTGCGGCAGTTTAGGCGTTAATACATTTATTTAAGTGGCGGAGATGTCCGGTCAGCAGATTAGGGGTTAAAAACTTTATTAAAGTGTTTGCGATGTGGGGGGGGGCTCATTTTATGGGTTCATAGGTAGTTTATGGGTGTTAGTGTACTTTTTACAACTTTAATTAAGAGTTTTATGTTACAGCGTTAGCCCATAAAACTCTTAACTACTGACTTTTAAATGCGTTAGGAGTCTTGACATGAGAGGGTGTACCACTCACTTTTTCAAGCAATAGTAATACCGGCGTTAGGAAAATCCCATTGAAAAGATAGGATACGCAATTGACGTAAGGGGATTTGTGGTATGCTAAAATTGCGGAAAAAAGTGAGCGGTACACCAGTACCTGCCAGACTCATAATACCAGCGGGCATTAAAAAGCAGCATTGGGACCCCTCAACGCTGCTTTTTAAGGCTAACGCAAGACTCGCAATCTAGGCGAAAGATAGCTACAATATAACTAATAGTTACATTGTAGCTAGCTTAGGGTTTATTTTTATTTTACAGGCAAGTTTGTATTTATTTTAACTAGATAGAATAGTTATTAAATAGTTATTAACTATTTAATAACTACCTACCTAAAATAAATACAAAAGTACCTGTAAAATAAAACCTAACCTAAGTTACAATAACACCTAACATTACAATATAATTAACTAAATTAACTAAATTAACAACAATTAAATCAATTAAATTAGCTAAAGTACAAAAAAAACACACTAAATTACAAGATATTTAAACTAATTACACCTAATCTAATAGCCCTATCAAAATAAAAAAAAGCCCCCCCAAATAAAAAACCCCCTAGCCTAAACTAAACTACCAATAGCTCTTTTACCTGAAAAAAATAAATACAAACAACCCCCCAACAGTAAAACCCACCACACACACAACCAACCCCAAATAAAATACTATCTAAAAAAAACTAAGCTCCCCATTGCCCTGAAAAGGGCATTTGGATGGGCATTGCCCTTAAAAGGGCAGTTAGCTCTTTTACAGGCCCAAAGTCCATAACCTAAAAGTAAAACCCACCCAATACACCCTTAAAAAAACCTAACACTAACCCCCTGTAGATCGACTTACCGGGAGACGTCTTCATCCAAGCCGGGCCGAATTCCTCAATAAAGCCGAAAGAAGTCTTCATCCAAGCCGGGCGAAGTGGTCCTCCAGACGAGCAGAAGTCTTCATCCAGACGGCATCTTCTATCTTCAAGACATCCGACGTGGAGCATCCTCTTCATCCGACGACTAAAGATGAATGAAGGTACCTTTAAGTGACTTCATCCAAGATGGCGTCCCTTAGATTCCGATTAGCTGATAGAATTCTATCAGCCAATAGGAATTAAGGTAGAACAAATCCTATTGGCTGATGCAATCAGTCAATAGGATTGAACTTCAATCCTATTGGCTGATCCAATCAGCCAATAGGATTGAGCTCGCATTCTATTGGCTGTTCCAATCAGCCAATAGAATGCAAGCTCAATCCTATTGGCTGATTACATCAGCCAATAGAATTTTTTCTACCTTAATTCCGATTGGCTGATAGAATTCTATCAGCCAATCGGAATCTAAGGGACGCCATCTTGGATGACGTCATTTAAAGGTACCTTCATTCATCTTTAGTCGTTGGATGAAGAGGATGCTCCGCGTCAGATGTCTTGAAGATGGACCCGCTCCGCGCCGGATGAATGAAGATAGAAGATGCCGTCCGGATGAAGACTTCTGCCCGTCTGGAGGACCACTTCGATGAAGACTTCTCCAGGCTTTGTTGAGGCCCGGCTTGGAGGAAGACGTCTCCCGGTAAGTCGATCTTCAGGGGGTTAGTGTTAGGCTTTTTAAAGGGTGAATTGGGTGGGTTTTATTTTTAGGTTATGGACTTTGGGCCTGCAAAAGAGCTAACTGCCCTTTTAAGGGCAATGCCCATCCAAATGCCCTTTTCAGGGCAATGGGGAGCTTAGGTTTTTTAGATAATATTTTATTTGGGGGGTTGGTTGTGTGGGTGGTGGGTTTTACTGTTGGGGGGGTTGTTTGTATTTTTTTTTTCAGGTAAAAGAGCTGATTACTTTGGGGCAATGCCCCGCAAAAGGCCCTTTTAAGGGCTATTGGTAGTTTAGGCTAGGGTTTTTTTTATTTTGGGGGGGCTTTTTTTATTTTGATAGGGCTATTAGATTAGGTGTGATTAGTTTAAATATCTATTTGTTTATTATTTTCTGTAATTTAGTGTTTGTTTTTTTGTACTTTAGCTAATTTAATTTAATTGATTTAATTGTTGTTAATTTAGTTAATTTATTTAATTATAGTGTAGTGTTAGGTGTTATTGTAACTTAGGTTAGGTTTTATTTTACATGTACTTTTGTATTTATTTTAGCTAGGTAGTTATTAAATAGTTAATAACTATTCAATAACTATTCTACCTAGTTAAAATAAATACAAACTTGCCTGTAAAATAAAAATAAACCCTAAGCTAGCTACAATTATTAGTGATATTGTAGCTAGCTTAGGGTTTATTTTATAGGTATTTAGTTTTAAATAGGAATTATTTAATTAATGATAGGAATATTTATTTAGATTTATTGTAATTATATTTAAGTTAGTGGGTGTTAGGTTTAGGGTTAGACTTAGGTTTAGAAGTTAATAACTTTAATATTGTGGCGGCGACGTTGGGGGCAGCAGATTAGGGGTGAATAAATGTAGGTAGGTTGCTGCGACATTGGGGGTGGCAGATTAGGGGTAATAAATATAATGTAGGTGTCGGCGATGTTGGGGGCAGCATATTAGGGGTTCATAAATATAATGTAGGTGGCGGCGGCGTCCGGAGCGGCAGATTAGGGGTTAATAATTTTATTATAGTGTTTGTGATGCGGGGGGGCCTCGGTTTAGGTGTTAACAGGTAGTTTATGGGTGTTAGTGTACTTTTTAGCACTTTAGTTATGAGTTTTATGTTACAGCGTTGTACCATAAAACTCTTAACTACCGACTTTTAAATGCGTTAGGGATCTTGACGGGGTAGGGTGTACCGCTCACTTTTTGGCCTCCCAGGACAGACTCGTAATACCGGCGCTATGGAAGTCCCATAGAAAAAAGACTTTATGAAGTTTACGTAAGTCATTTTGCGGTAAGGCCAAAGAAGTGTGCGGTACACCTAAACCTTCAAGACTCGTAATACCAGCGAGCGTAAAAAGCAGCGTTAGGACCTCTTAACGCTGCTTTTTTACCCTAATGCACAACTCGTAATCTAGCCGAGTGTTTTAGTGTATATATCCCTAATCTATGGGCGATCAGTGGCAACATGTGAAGCTTGTTGTATGCATGAGTTGCACATAATTTTAAACATGCTAAAGAGACAGTTTAGTCAAAATTAAACTTTCATGATTTATTCAAATTTAAACAACTTTCCAATTCACTTTTAGGGGCCGAATTATCAAGCGGCAGGCGGACATGAGTCGCTGTGGAGAATCAAGTCCGTCCGACGTCGCTAAATGCTGACAGCATATGCTGTCGGCATTTAACATTGCACAGGCATTTCCGGTAATCGTATCTGATCAGGATGATTGCAGTCCGCCACCTCTGAGTTAAGGAGCAGTCGAAAACTTCAGGGGTAGATTGCAGCATCCGCTGCTTGGTAAATGTACCCCATAGCATCAAATTTGCTTTGTTCTCTTGGTTTTCTTAGTTGAAAGCTAAACCTAGGTAGGTTCATATGCTAATTTTAAGTCCTTGAAGGCCGTCTCTTATCTCACTGCATTTGACAGTTTTTCACAGCTAGAGAGTGTTAGTTCCTGTGTGCCATATAGATAACATTGTGTTCACACCCGTGGAGTTACTTATGAGTGGGCACTGATTAGCTAAAATGCAAGTGTCACGAAAACCTCAGGATTTAGCTAAGAAGGGGTTAATTATGTGTAGCTTAAACTCAAAACAGTTATTAGTTTTTCAAGAAGAATTGTGACTTGTGTTTTCTTTGAAGTGCCAGGAACCTCCTAAATAGCTCCACCAAATGTTATTGTGTATGCATTGAGTAATAAAGCCACTCAAGCTCTTAGTTTCAGAAATACACAGGATAGAGTCAGTAGAATGCATGATGCAAAACAGGACCTCAGTCATAAAAAAACTGACCAGGTCACTGAAAGGACATTGGTATATTATGTACATAAGTGTGTGAAACTGTAATGACATTAAAGGGACACTGTACCCAAAATTTTTTCTTTCATGATTCAGATAGAGCATGCAATTTTAAGCATCTTTCTAATTTACTCCTATTGTCAAATTTTCTTTATTCTCTTGGTATCTTTATTTGAAAAGCAAGAATTTAAGTTTAGATGCCGGCCCATTTTTGGTGAACAACCTGGGTTGTCCTTGCTGATTGGACAGCACCAATAAACAAGTGCTGTCCATGGTTCTGAATCTCAAATTGGCTGGCTACTTAGCTTAGATGCCTTCTTTTTCAAATAAAGAAAGCAAGAGAACGAAGAAAAATTGATAATAGGAGTAAATTAGAAAGTTGCTTAAAATTGCTTGCTCTATATGAATCACAAAAGAAAAAATTTGGGTTCAGTGTCCCTTTAAATGAAGGGAAATCTGTCATATCTGGTATCAAATTGATTCTCCCAATGAAACTAAGAGATTCCTGATAGGTATATATGGAAGTGGAGTTACCTAGCAGAAATTATAATGGATTGTATAATTTCAGGCAAGAAATTAGTCTATTGAAGGTCATAAAGACAGGGGGGTTTCTTAGCCCGCCCAGGAGGGTGTGGTCAGGCAACCTGATATATGGGAAATAGGTATAAGAATCTAATTTCTTAACAATAAGAGTGTCATTCTTACAAGGGGAGCTGTTCTGCAGAGTAAAGAACCATCATTTTCATGCCAGCCCCTGGTACAGATCTTGAAACTAGGAAAGTATTCAATTCTGTTTTTCTCCTTTTTATTTTAAAACCCTGTTTGTTAATGTGTAATTTTATTTGTAACAACTTTTTATTAATAATGCATTGTGCATAATATTTTTGGCATAATAAATAATTATTTTATTAAGTTTGGCCTTTGTCTAATAATTGAACCACGTTACTGAAAGAGACTGGAATATTAGAACTGTATAATTTAGGTTATTTTCTGCTAAATTGTATTTAGAGAGTTAATGTGTAAAGTCTGGGTTTTTTATTAGGATTTTCCCTTTAATAAATTTTAAGTTGTGGCAGTATTGGAGCTATAGGATTGTTGGTTTAGTGTGGGTGGCATTAAAAGGGAGTTTTGGGCATTTCTCTTACGTCTAGTACAGACTAGGGAGTGTGGTTAACCCTTGCACCCACTAAACTGAATCCCAAGCTTGCCTGGTGTGGCTAGATTGTGACCTATTGGTGACAGTAAAAGGGGGCTGATAACCCTTTCTGTGCCAAATAAGTGACTGGCGCAGGGTTGGATAACCTTGGTTCGTCACAGCAAGTCTGTCAAAAGAACTGAAATAAGGGTCAGTCTGCAGATGCTTAGATACAAGGTAATCACAGAGGTAAAAATTATATTAATATAACTGTGTTGGTTATGCAAAACTGGGGAATAAGTAATAAAGGGATTACCCATCTTATTAAACAATAACAATTCTGGAGTAGACAGTTCCTTTAACTCATTGGCATCAAAAGACTGACTAAAGTGAGTGCTTATGCTTAGATATAAGGCAGAGCTTGACAAATATGATTTGAAAATCTCAAAAATAAATATGAGAAAATATTTTATTTACAACACACACACACATCACATAGAAAGTTTGTCACTCTCTTGCACATAGCTAGATTAAAAGCAAAATAATAGAGTTAGTTGCAACCAAAAGGTGATAGCCCAGGACCACATTAAAGTCTCTTGCTCCCTGGGTCACTAACATACAGCCACACAATGCATGCCTTCAAACAAACAAACTGAGCTACAAACGAGGGTGACACAGACCTTTTGTAATTTACCTAGACACATACAAATTACAGAAATAGACTGCACCTTCGAACCGGACAGGGTGCACATCCCATGCCAATGCAAAACTCCCAGCCCTGGGTACTCAACAGCACTCACATACAGCTGCACAGCTCCCAGCAACTCAAGCAAAATGAAAAAAAAAGTAAGGTTTAATCAGCTTTGTGATTGCAAAAAGTATGCTTACCTTTTCATCTGGAGCAAACTTCCGGGGCAGCGCAGGTGTATATATACATACTTTAAACACACACACATACATATGCACACATATACACACACAGAAACACATATATACACACATACACACAGTCAAACACATATACAAACACACACACACAAATAGGTGCACATATGCATACACATATATAACCATACACAAACATATACACACACAAATACATATGCACACATCCAAACATATGTACATACACACATATACACACACAAAAACATACATAAACACACACTCAAACATTTATTCATAGTAAAATATCTGCTTAAGAACATCCCATTGAAAATGTGATCATTTAGTAAACAATATACTGTATATATAATTACAAATTAATTGAGACATCTCCATTGATTACAAAACAGTAGCTATAGATGTTAAATGCTATAGAGCAACTCGAAGAGAGCGAGAATAGCGAGTTAAAAAAAATATTGGGCCTGATATTCAAAACCTCACCACTCAGGCGAGATATTCTAAGAAGTCTTGTCAGTTCGGCAAGGCCCTGAAAAAATTTAGAATCACAAATTTTAACCTGAGACATGTTTATGTTTCTATGTAGTGTTCTTTAAGTGAAACAGAGACTCCTATATTACAATACAAGGTCTAAAAGAATTCAAAATATTTTGTATGATTTCTCCCCATGCCGGCAAGGTTTTGAATATCAGGCCAATTGCATGAATTGCTTGTATGGCCTCACTCACCTCCGTTTGCAAAGATAACAGCATACAGGAAAGCTGTAATAGCTGGAGTGTTACCTGACCCTTAACCTGCACAAGCTGCACTTTCAGTCGATCAGTGGAGGGAAGTATACAGCTCAGCTCATGACAGCTATTCAGGACATCAGAAGCAGAGGTGACACTGACTAAATCTGGTGTCGCTGACCTGATCCACCCACCTACTCCTTCACCTCTCACTAAAGAAGCCTGTGTGGTGCAGATTTATAGCAGGTAGAGGGGCATAAAAGTTAAGCTCCCTAAAAGGATGGACCCGGTAGCAGTGGTGACAGTGCAACCCCTGTAGTTACGCCCCTGATCCTACATCTTAGGTAGGGGGTATCTCATATCATCTGATATCTACATCCCAGGAAAGTTGCTCTCATTTTGATATATTTTTGAATAATCCTGAATATTTATATAGTTTCCGTTACTTTTTAATACTATCTGCTTCTAGTGCAGCCCACAATTTATAATATGGAAACACCTCACTTGGCTAATGTTTTCCAATATAACAGCAAAATAATTAGATTCATAGTAGTCACTTTTAGTGGTTCTGTATATTTAAATATTGCTAGTTAATAACATACATCATGGGTTTTCCTGTGTATCATATTTAAATCCCCATACTTATATTGAGGTTTGTATGATTTTCCGCATTGTTAGTAATCTACGTTGCAGTATACTCTGTATTTAAAGTGAATGTAAATTTTGATGCTAAAGTGCCCGGTTTTTAAAAATTCGATTAAAAACAGAGGCACTTACAAGGAGGGAAAACTAACAAATGTGTCACATTAATATAATGTTATTTATTTAAAGATTGCAAAATGTATTGCAGTGGTTTGATTTCTTAATAAAAATGAATGATTCTGTACGGAACAAAACACTTTTTTTTGTGTGTGGGAATTGTCCCTATCAGCCAGTGACTAATAAAAATACCTAGGTATTAGTTGTACAGAATCAGGCAATTTAAACAGCTTTTACATAACCTTTTTCATGCCAAAAATACTTTTAACTGCTGCTGATAAAAATGGTTTCAGTATTGTTCCCCTTTAATCAATGTGTTTTGTGTACTACTGCCAAGAGATTAATGGGTTTTGTGTGTGCTAATAGATTTTAATCACATGAAAGATCAGAATATGAATACATTTTAAATTGAAACTAATACAGATAATAGCGATTTGCAGGGCGTATCTACTTGTCAACAAACAGTTTTATTTTTACTTACATTTTAGACAACAAAAAATGCTACTCTTTACAGGGGCATAGTACTCTAAAAAAATCATATGTATGAAAGACCATAGAAAGACGAGAAACACGTTAAGATGTTTAAATAAAATGTTTAGTTACGCAAACTGAAACCAATTTGCGATATACTTAATTATTAATTTAGCTTCCATTTTGTGTAATTTAGCTCTAAAGATTGAGGATTTTCTAATTCTCAGAATTTAAAATGCTGACGTCTCAAGGCTAATCCTGCTACATCTTCGCTAATTGGCTTTAGTTGAGAACAACTATAAAACAATGCACTTTATACTAACATTATGACTGTGGTTAGTCTTGTTGTCTGCAGACTAAAGCCCAGATTGGCTTCTCCAAATAAGGCAAATATTGGGTGGCGTTTTGTTATTAATAAACAATACCAGTAAAAAGGGTGTTAAAGGGACAGTGAACACAAAAATTGTTATTGTTTAAAAATATAGATAAAGCCTTTACTACCCATTCCCCAGCTTTGCACAACCAACATGGTTATATAAATATACTTTATATAAATTTCTGTCTGTTTCTAAGTCACTAAAGACAGCCCCCTGATCACATGCTTTTTATTAGCTTTTCACAACAGGGGAGTGCTAGTTGATGTGAACCATATAGATAACATTGTGCTCACGCCCATGGGTTGTGCACAACACAGCACTAATTGGCTTAAATGCAAGTCAATAGATAATAAATAAAACGTCATGTGATCGGGGATGTCAGAAGATGCTTAGATACAAGGTAATCACAGAGATAAAAAGTATATTAACGCGAGGTTGCAACTGATCTTTCAGCGTGGAAACATAAAACAATTTCTTGGTTGGGAAGGATAGGAGTGGTGAAAATGAACGTGCTTCCCAGATTACTATATTTGTTCCAAACATTGGCCATTCCGCTTTCTCATACCTTCCTCACGCAGTTTCAAAGCTTAGTTGAGGAATATATCTGGCAAGGAATTAGACCTAGAATCAACAGAGTGACGATGTTCCTATTGAGAGATGAGGGAGGCTTAGGTCTTCCAGACCTTAGGCTGTATAGAAAGGCAGTGATCTTGCAGAGAGCAGTTGAATGGTGTCAGGGAAACCCACAGAAAGACTGGATTACAATAGACAGAGATATTCTACAGGTAAACAAAGTTGTTTCTGACAATGGAAGTAATTTGGTGGCGGCATTGAAATTGGGCAAGTTGACACATGTGCCGTGCATGGCACATGTGTGTAATCTGATTGTACAACGCTTTGTGCATAAGTACCCAGGCTTACAGGACGTCCGGAAGCAGGCCAGGAAGGTGTGTGGCCATTTCAAGCGTTCCTACAGGGCCATGGCGCACTTGTCAGATATCCAGCGGCGAAACAACCTGCCAGTGAGGCGCTTGATTTGCGACAGCCCGACACGTTAGAATTCAACACTCCTAATGTTCGACCGCCTGTTACAACAAGAAAAAGCTGTCAAAGAGTATTTGTATGACCGGGGTGCTAGGACAGCCTTTGGGGAGCTGGGGATTTTTTTTGCCACGATACTGGACGCTCATGCGCAATGCCTGTAGGCTCATGCGTCCTTTTGAGGAGGTGACAAACCTAGTCAGTCGCATCGAAGGCACCATCAGCAACATCATACCATTTGTTTTCTTCCTGGAGCATGCCCTGCGAAGAGTGTTGGATCAGGCCGTAGATGAGCGTGAAGAGGAAGATGAAGAGTTGTGGTCTCCATCACCACCAGAAACAGCCTTATCAGCATCGCTTGCTGGACCAGTGGCAACGCAGGAAGAGGATTCTGAGGAAGAGGAGTCAGAGGAGGAATGTGGCTTTGAGGAGGAGGAAGACCAAGCACAACAGGCATCCCAGGGTGCTCGTTGTTGTCACCTATCTGATACCCGTGGTGTTGTACGTGGCTGGGAGGAAGAAGATACCTTCAGTGAGATCAGTGAGGACGAGGAAAAGGACATGAGTAGCTCGGCATCCAACCTTGTGCAAATGGGGACTTTCATGCTGTCGTGCCTGTTGAGGGACACTCGTATATAAAGCTGAAGGAGAACGAACTTTACTGGGTGTCCACGGTACTAGACCCCAGGTATAAGCATAAAGTGACTGAAATGTTACCGAATTCCCGCAAGTCGGAAAGGATGGAGCAGTTCAAAAATAAATTAAAAAGTATGCTTTACACAGCGTATAAGGGTGATCTCACAGCACAACGGGAATCTAACAGTGGAAGAGATGAAAGTAATACTCCTCCTCCCACGACCACGGCGGCAAGGACAGGACGCTTTCCAGACGTGTTGTTGATGGAGGACATGCGGACCTTTTTAACTCCTATGCATCGCCACAGCCCTTCGGGATCCAGCCTCAGAGAACGACTCAACCGACAGGTAGCAGACTACCTCACATTAACTGCGGATCTCGACACTTTGGGGAGCGATGGACCCCTTGACTACAGGGTGTGCAGGCTTGACCTGTGGCCTGAGCTATCCCAATGTGCAATCGAACTTCTAGCCTGCCCCGCTTCAAGTGTCCTGTCAGAAAGGACCTTCAGTGCAGCAGGAGGTATTGTCACTGAGAAGAGAAGTCACCTAGGTCAAAAAAGTCTTGATTATCTCACCTTTATTAAAATTAATGAGGAATGGATCCCGAAGGGACTGACATTGGGCGATACATTAGAGTAAAAAAGGCCTGATGAGATGAGCTGCCTTGGGCTAAAAATGGTCCACACGCTGCTGTATTTTATCTTCGAATGCCAAATGACTTGCGTGACTTATCCGCCAACAACTAGGGTTCAAGCCGCAATGTTTTAGGGCACTTTCTAACTGTAAAACAAACATCAATTTTTCAGGCCGCTGCTACAGCAGCGGCTGCAACAATACCTAATTTTTAAGACATGTGTACAATTGTACATGCCTAATTTTTCTGGCCTCTGGTGCTGCACTGTGGCTTCAAAACCCAAACCAAAAAAAAGCCACATAACAGGGATTAAACTGCTAAGAATAGTACTACTTAACACACCACTCCTATCTGGTGGCATAAAATCGATGCCATACCTGTACTCGATTGTGCAAAAGGAAGTCATGGCATATGGGGTCTTTCATACTGTCGTGCATGTTGAGGGTCGGGGACCCTCGTATAAAAAGGCTGAAGGAAAACGACCTGTATTGGGTGTCCAAGCATCTTTTTCCATCTCCCGGTTCCTAAAAATAATCTCCGGGTTCCTAAAATCAATGCCATACCTGTACTCGATTGTGTAAAAGGAAGTCATGGCATATGGGGTCTTTCATGCTGTCGTGCCTGTTGAGGGTCAGGGACCCTCGTATAAAAAGGCTGAAGGAGAACGACCTGTACTGGGTGTCCAAGCATCTTTTTCCATCTCCCGGTTCCTAAAAAATATCTCTGGGTTCCTAAAATTGATGCCATACCTGTACTCGATTGTGCAAAAGGAAGTCATGGCATATGGGATCTTTCATGCTGTCGTGCCTGTTGAAGGTCGGGGACCCTCTTATAAAAAGGCTGAAGGAGAACGACCTGTACTGGGTGTCCAAGCATCTTTTTCCATCTCCCGGTTCCTAAAAATTATCTCCGGGTTCCTAAAATCGATGCCATACCTGTACTCGATTGTGCAAAAGGAAGTCATGGCATATGGGGTCTTTCATGCTGTCGTGCATGTTGAGGGTCGAGGACCCTCGTATAAAAAGGCTGAAGGAAAACGACCTGTATTGGGTGTCCAAGCATCTTTTTCCATCTCCCGGTTCCTAAAAATAATCTCCGGGTTCCTAAAATCAATGCCATACCTGTACTCGATTGTGCAAAAGGAAGTCATGGCATATGGGGTCTTTCATGCTGTCGTGCATGTTGAGGGTCGAGGACCCTCGTATAAAAAGGCTGAAGGAGAACGACCTGTACTGGGTGTCCAAGCATCTTTTTCCATCTCCCGGTTCCATAAATCCATGCCATATACACGTCCCCTGATAGGGGACACCGCAGTCGAAGGTACCCGGCCACAATTTCTTTGCACAAAAGGCAATCCCGGACCCCAACCTGTACTCGATTGTGCAAAAGGAAGTAACCTTACCATGGGTCTCAGACGCACGTCTTTGTAATTCCCTGTCTGGGAAATTATATATCTATCAAATCTATTTATCTATCAAATCTATCAATCGTATCTATCAAATGTATATTGCATCTATCGATCTATGTAATTCGTATCTATCAAATGTATATTGCATCTATCGATCTATGTAATTCGTATCTATCAAATGTATATTGCATCTATTGATCTACGTAATTCATATCTATCAAATGTATATTGCATCTATCGATCTATGTAATTCATATCTATCAAATGTATATTGCATCAATCGATCTATGTAATTCGTATCTATCAAATGTATATTGCATCTATCGATCTATGTAATTCGTATCTATCAAATGTATATTGCATCTTTTGATCTATGTAATTCGTATCTATCAAATGTAAATTGCATCTATTGATCTATGTAATTCGTATCTATCAAATGTATATTGCATCTATTGATCTATGTAATTCGTATCTATCAAATGTATATTGCATCTATTGATCTATGTAATTTGTATCTATCAAATGTATATTGCATCTATTGATCTATGTAATTTGTATCTATCCAATGTATATTGCATCTATTGATCTATGTATCTATCTATCAAATCTATCTATCTCGTGGCCGGACTGTTTTGTGACAGCCACTTGTGTTTCGGCCAAATTTGAAGTAGGAGGACCGACCAAGCATCTTTTTCCATCTCCGGTTCCTAAAATCCATGCCATATACACCTCCCCCGATAGGGGGAGTAACAGGTATTAAACTGCTAAGAATAGTACTACTTAACACACCACTCATATCTGGTGGCACAATAGATTGCACGCGCAGTGCCACAAATTTGAAGCAGGAGGACCGAGCAAGCATCTTTTTCCATCTCCGGTTCCGAAAATCCATGCCATATACACGTCCCCTGGCGGCGCAACTGCCTCTGGGAACCTTACCATGGGTCCAAGACCGCACGTCTTATTGTAATTCTCTGTCAGGGAAATTATATAGCTATCAAATCTATCTATCTATCGAATCTATCAATCGTATCTATCAAATATATATTGCATCTATTGATCTATGTAATTCGTATCTATCAAATGTATATTGCATCTATCGATCTATGTAATTCGTATCTATCAAATGTATATTGCATCTATCGATCTATGTAATTCGTATCTATCAAATGTATATTGCATCTATCGATCTATGTAATTCGTATCTATCAAATGTATATTGCATCTATCGATCTATGTAATTCGTATCTATCAAATGTATATTGCATCTATTGATCTATGTAATTCGTATCTATCAAATGTATATTGCATCTATTGATCTATGTAATTCGTATCTATCAAATGTATATTGCATCTTTTGATCTATGTAATTCGTATCTATCAAATGTATATTGCATCTTTTGATCTATGTAATTCGTATCTATCAAATGTATATTGCATCTATTGATCTATGTAATTCGTATCTATCATATGTATATTGCATCTATTGATCTATGTAATTTGTATCTATCAAATGTATATTGCATCTATTGATCTATGTAATTTGTATCTATCCAATGTAAATTGCATCTATTGATCTATGTATCTATCTATCAAATCTATCTATCTCATGGCCGGACTGTTTTGTGACAGCCACTTGTGTTTCGGCCAAATTTGAAGTAGGAGGACCGGCCAAGCATCTTTTTCCATCTCCCAGTTCCTAAAATCCATGCTATATTCACCTCCCCCCATAGGGGGAGTAACAGGTATTAAACTGCTAAGAATAGTACTACTTAACACACCACTCATATCTGGTGGCACAATAGATTGCACGCGCAGTGCCACAAATTTGAAGCAGGAGGACCGAGCAAGCATCTTTTTCCATCTCCCGGTTCCGAAAATCCATGCCATATACACGTCCCCTGGCGGCGCAACTGCCTCTGGGAACCTTACCATGGGTCCAAGACCGCATGTCTTATTGTAATTCTCTGTCAGGGAAATAATATATCTATCAAATCTATCTATTTATCTATCGAATCTATCTAACTATCAATCGTATCTATCAAATATATATTGCATCTATTGATCTATGTAATTCGTATCTATCAAATGTATATTGCATCTATTGATGTATGTAATTTGTATCTATCAAATGTATATTGCATCTATTGATCTATGTAATTTGTATCTATCAAATGTATATTGCATCTATTGATCTATGTAATTTGTATCTATCAAATGTATATTGCATCTATTGATCTATGTAATTTGTATCTATCAAATGTATATTGCATCTATTGATCTATGTATCTATCAAATCTATCTATCTCGTGGTTGTGCAAATGGACTGTTTGCGGTTGTTTGTGGTGCGTTACACGTGGAGTTTGGTCTGTCACTGTCAAGCGGGCGTAACCCTTACAGTACCTGATCGATACAACATCATACCTGATGTTTTAAAGCACGTTATTCCAAACAATTTAGGAATGTTAGGTGATTTAGGCCCTTTATGGCTTAAAACCAGACTCTGCATCAACTATGTAATTTTCCGTGGGAGTTTTGCCATGGATCCCCCTCCGGCATGCCACAGTCCAGGTGTTAGTCCCCTTGAAACAACTTTTCCATCACTATTGTGGCCAGAAAGAGTCCCTGTGGGTTTTAAAGTTCGCATGCCTATTGAAGTCAATGGCGGTTCGCGAACAGTAGCGGAAGTTCGAGTCCGCCGTTCGCGAACCGAAATTTTTAGGTTCGCGACTTCACTAATTCTGACCAGACAAACGAATACATTTTATAGTTGATATAGATATATATTATTTGAAGGGACATGAAATATTACATTCAATTATGTTCAGCATACAATATAGATTTTTATAATGTGATATGCATTATTTTGTCTAATTTAAAATGCTAATGTTTAATTTTAAGATTGATTAGACAATATAATGGTATTTCAAATTATGGATAGATATAGATTTCATGTATGAACCTTTTTTTTTTAATATCAAGACCAACAAAAATACATGTTAGAGCATAGACACAAGATGATTTAACAATTATTCGATTTAATGAATATTTTAGACGTGTTCATGAAATAACTAATGTTTATAATATTTTTCTTTCTTTTTCAGAGTTTCATCTGTGATGATTTTTTTTTTTAAAGAAATTTTATTTATTTTCTTGTCAATAAATTTATTTTCATACTATATCTTCTATTTTTTTGTATTAAAATACATATTCTTAGAGACATATCTCGATCACAGTAAGATAAGAAGAAATACATCCATCTAATCTGACAAGTAAACAAAATAATACTCCCATGACTGTTAGTCATCTATTTGACAAGCACATGCCTGATATAAAATAGAATAATTTTGGTTAATTTATTGAATTTAAAATATCAATATATGGTGTCGTATTTGTGAAGTGTTGTAAATGTTTGTAATAATATTCCGTAAAGGTTAAATGCAAGTGTTTTGTTTGTGTATGAGTGTGCAATTCTTTTTTCGCGTTGTTTTGTTCCGTGTTGTAGGATCGTAAGGTATATCTGTATTCCTCGTTTAGTGTAAAAAAAAATAATTTCCGCTTGTGAAAATAATTCCCGTATAATTTGTATGTGCTGTGTTGCGTGATTGTTGTTAGTACATTTGCTGTGTGTTTTTGTTGTGCATTATGTGGTATACGTAATATGACAGAGCAGTGCGAGATCGAGTGTTCGGTGAAAAATGCGTGCTTCTTTGATTTCTCATTGATCTCTATGGGAGAATGTTTAACGCGGGCGTGATTACGCGTATAAAATAAACGCGGTAGTCGTGTTACCGCAACGCGTTAGGTTGTTTTGAGACTCGTAATACCTACGTTAAAAAGTGTGCTAAGGAAATAAAAGACGCGTAGCTAACGCACCCCTCCTAACGCAAAATTCGTAATCTAGGCTTATGTATGTTACATTGGAAACGTTACATACATTTAGGGTTTAAAATTACATGGGAGCCATCAAATTGTTGAACCTCAACTTATATAACTGTTCATACTTTAGCTAACCCTCTACGTTTATTTTGATAGTGCATTAAAGGGACAGTCAACCCAAAATTTCCAATAGGTAATTCCTATAAATTTTCAAACGATTATTCATTGGAACTATAGCCTAATTTAGAAGCCTGAAGCGTTTCTAAGTTTTAGTACTTAATTTTGTTTAGTCTGGCTGTTTAAAATGTCTGCCTGCCCCCTCCCATATTTCGTCACCAGTATCTTCATGGTTGTGCAGCTCGAACAGGTAATTTTTGCCCGTACACACTCCTGGGTTTTGCGCATGCGCAGTGCGCCGTTAATGCTGTAGGGAGAGGTTTCAAATAGGAACTCTAAATCCCTTCTCATTTTCCCGGACAAGTTATTATTTGCAGCGTACCGTTTAAGAGTGTGCATTCTGTGAACTGAATTACGGCTGCAGTTTCATTCCTATCCTATTTCCTCTGCTATATGGTAAGTAATTTTCATAATGCTACCTTTATTTATAATACAAACGAAACGGAACAATGAAGGAAAACCGGCCGAATAGTGACTCAAATGCAGTATGCGGATAACACAGCAGTGTATACAAATCCAGCGTGGCAATCACAAGAGTAAACTGCTGAAAGGTTGTGTGCTGACCGATACACTGAGGGACTGCAGACTATCCACTCCCACCCTCCACTACGTGTATGCATATCAGCTATAGCGGTCATCCATACACCAAGCCAAGATCACATCCATACTAGCCACCTACTGTGAAACAGATCAAGCCCTCTTTATGTAATTCACTCACAGCAGTTATCATATGCCCAGACCTTCTCCGCAAAACTTCACACAAGACCCTACCTTCAACTTAGTGTTTATTTCTGGTATTTAATATAAATGCATTTATATTTAGTATTAATGCAGAAAAATCTCTCATCATTGTGGATCAAGTGTAATCTGCTCCCAAAAGCAACACCATAATATCTGTACTGTTTCAATTAAATCACAAACAAAAATACCAGAAATAAACAATAAGTTGCAGGTAGGGTCTTGTGTGAAGTTTTGCGGAGAAGGTCTGGGCATAGAACTTACTGGGCCCCAGGCGCAGCCTAGCAAACACTACAGCACTAAGAAAAAAAATCACTGCAAACTGCTTGCTTTCTATGCAGAGCTTTTTTTTCTCCTTGGTGTTTTTCCGTCACCATAAGTTTAGCTACCTCTAGTGGTGCTTTGAAAAGCCCATTAATAAACAAGCTGCTCTTAAAAATCTTCCTTGCTGTGAACCCAGTGCTCTCTCATAAGTTATAATTTGTATATCCAGCAATATTATTAAGCTATTATAATTTGATCTTTACGACTATTGCTTATTCATTTATGTTATGCCCACTGTGGAACAATAAGCATTATTATTATTTTTTTTTTAGCAATGTGATTATTTTTTGTTTTGTTTTTTTTCTTCTGCTGCTATGTATGTCCAACTAATTTCCAGACATACTCTGTTTTAATGGAATTGTATTGCAACAGTATATGTGCTTGCATTAAAAGGACATAATACTCATATGCTGAATCACTTGAAACTGATGCAGACTGTAAAAAGCTGACAGAAAAATATCACCTGAGCATCTCTATGTAAAAAAGGAAGATATTTTACCTCACAATTTCCTCAGATCACCAGAGTAAGTGCTGTGTAAAAAGTTATAATTCAGCTGCAGGTTTATATATACAAAAAAAAAAAAAAAAAGGAAAATGAACTGCAGCCAATCAGGATCAACAGTGCTGAGGTCATGAACTCTTTTACTGTAATCTCATGAGATTTCACTTAACGCTCAAAAGATTTCATAGTAAACTTCCTTAAACTGAATAGGGAAATATCATGAGTGTGCATGAAGCTCACTCCCTTGCTGGTCCTGGGACAGACATACTGATTTGCTGCTTAAAGGGACACTAAACCCAACATGTTTATTTGATGATTCAGATAGAGAATACAATTTTAAACAACATTCCAATATACTTCTATAATCTAATTTGCTTCATTTTCTAGATATCCTTTGTTGAAGAAATAGCAATGCACATGGGTGAGCCAATCACACAAGGCATCTATGTGCAGGCACCAATCAGCAGCTACTGAGCCTATCTAGATATGCTTTTCAGCAAAGAATATCAAGGGAATTATGCAAATTAGATAATAGAAGTAAATTAGAAAGTTGTTTAAAATTGCATGCTCTTTCTAAATCATGAAAGAAAAAAATGTGGGTTTCATGTCCCTTTAAAGTCCTTTACAATGGGGTGTGAATACTTAGGGCATTTTGAGGTAAAATATCTTTCTTTTTTACACAGATATGTTCAGGTGATATTTTCTAGTCCGCTTTTTACAGCTATGCTGCATCACTTTCAAGTGTTTAAACATTTGGGTATCATGGCCCTTTAATTTATCTAGGCATACAAAAGGTAATGTAAACTAAGGCATTCAAACTTTCCAATAATACAAAGAGACAACACACCTTCGACTCAGGAGTATTCAATAACTAAAAATATATTTTAAAAAAAAACAACACAAATCATTGAACATTGGATTTAATAATAAAATAAAAAAGGAGCATGCATGTCAGCACAGTCACTTGGTGTCCACACTTAATCTGACAGAAGTCGCCTGGCACTGGGTCCAAATTCAGTTGTAAAAAATCAAAAGCAACTAGTACCTGTGAATAAGAGTGCAAGCCAAAGGGTCACTGCATAGACCCACAATAACCAGAAATAAAATCAGGCAGCACTGCTAAAATCCAATAATGGAAGCCAAGTAAAAACTGACTACGTTTAGGTCAACAAGCCCTTAGTCATATCTAAATACAAATGTTTAATGCACAATTACATGCACACACAAATATAGCTCTCTAATACCTGGTAGCCAACTCCTACTTTAACCCTTCATAGTTTTCCCACTTTACTTAGTTTTGTTCTCCAACATCACCACCTAATTGTCCTAGCTACTCATTACAATAAACATTTTTAAAAGAAATTAACAATTAATTTGCTGAAATTGTTTCTCAATAGCCTAACTCATCCCAGCACTTACCTTATTTGGAGGATCCAAACTGGGTTTTAGTCTGCAGAGTGCAGACAACAAAGCTAGCCACTCATGTTAGTATAGAATGCATGTTTTTGCAGTCTGCTATAACCAACTAGGGAATTATATTGCCCATTTAAAGTTTTGAAAATAAGAAAATCTACAATTACAGGAAAATGGGACAAAATAAATAATAAAAATATTCTGCAAAGTTGTTTTACTATACATAATTAATATTTTATATTAAGTTCTCAAAGTGTTTGCTGCCCAGTTAAAGGGCCATAATACCCAACTGTTGAAACACTTGAAAGTGATGCAGCATAGCTGTAAAAAGCGGACTAGAAAATATCACCTGAACATCTCTATGTAAAAAAGAAAGCTATTTTACCTCAAAAGTTCCTCAGTAGCCACATCCCATTGTAAAGGATTTCTAAGCAGCAAATCAGTATGTCTGTCCCGAGACAGCCGAAGGGATGAGCCTCGTGCACGCTCATATTATTTCCCTATTCAGTGTAAGGAAGTTTACAATGAAATCTCATGAGAGTTAAGTCAAATCTCATGAGCTCACAGTAAGAGAGTTCATGACCTCAGCACTGCTGATGCTGATTGGCTGCTGTTCATTTCTTCATTTTTTATTTTTTTTTAACCTGCAGCTGAGCAACATCTGAGTATAATTTGTATAATATAAATTGTGAGGTAAAATATCTTCCTTTTTTACAAAGAGATGCTCAAGTGATATTTTCCTGTCAGCTTTTTACAGTTATACTGCATCAGTTTCAAGTGATTTAGCATATGAGTATTATATCCCTTTAAGATTGTTTTGACAGTATAATCATTACCAACCCTGCTTAAAACACATCTAAATATTTTTCCTTAAAGAGACAGTCTACTCCAAAATTGTTATTGTTTAAAAGATACCCATTCCACTGTTTTGCATAACCAACTGTTATATTAATACACTTTTTACCTTTGTGATTACCATGTATCGAAGCCTCTACAGACTGCCCCATTTCAGTTCTTTTGACAGACTAGCATTGTAGCCAATTAGTTCTAACTAAAAAAAAATAAAAAACTCCACAGGAGTGAGCACAAAGTTATCTATATGGCACACATGAACTAGCGCTGTCTAGCTATGAAAAATGGTAAAAATGCACTGAGATAAGAGACAGCCTTCAAGGGCTTAGAAATTAGCATACAAGTCTACCTACGTTTAGCTTTCAACAAAGAATACCAAAAGAACAAAGCACATTTGATGATAAATGTAAATTGGAAAGTTGTTTTAATCTGCACTACCTGAATAATAAAAGAATTTACACATTTTCACTTGACTGTCCCTTTAAAGTCGAACATATTCTCTTTTATAGTACAGGGAAATCTTCAAGTCTACATTCATATTAAAGGCTCAAATGATGATGACATGTTAATTACCTATAGATATTGATGATCAGTTTATATTGAGCATAAACTATGTTCCATTTAATTAGCTATCTTTTATTGAATCATAGTAGGGATACTTTGTTTGAGCTTTGCTATCAATGGCAGACGTAAAGAAGTATACTTTTTTTTAGCTTCCTAGGTTTTTTCTGAAGTTAAAAGGGACAAAAAAAAAAACTTTTAGATTCAGATAGAGCATGCAGTTCTAAACAACTTTCCTATTTATTTCTATTATAACATTTGTTTTCTTTTGATATCCTTTGTTTAGGTAGGCTGGTAGAAGCTGTGCACGTGTCTCTTGCAGCAGTGTCTGTAACTATGTATAACACTGCTGTTGCTAACACTGCTGCCAGATTGTGAACGAAATGTGAATATTCCTCTGCTCACCAAGGATTTATATTCTTAAAAAAAAAGATACCAAGCAAAATTGATAATTGAAGTAAACTGTAAATTTAAAATGTTGTGCCCTATGCAATCCATTTAAAAAGGACAGTCTAGTCAAAATTAAACTTTCAGATAGGGCATGTAATTTAAACAACTTTACAAATTATTTTTATCATCAAATTTGCTTTGTTCTGTTGGTATTCTTAGTTGAAAGCTAAACCTAGGTAGGCTTATGTGCTATTTTCTAAATCCTTGAAGGCCTCCTCTTAACTGCATGTATTTGACAGTTTTTCACAGCTAGAGGACGTTAGTTCATGTGAGACATATAGATAACATTGTGCTCACACCTATGGAGTTACTTATGAGAGGGCACTGATTGGCTAAAATGAAAGTCTGTCAAAAGAACTGAAATAATGGGACTGTCTGCAGAGGCTTAGACACAAGGTAATCACAGAGGTAAAATGATTAACCCCTTAATGACAACTGACGTACCAGGTACGTCATGCAAAAACTAACTGTTGATGACAACAGACGTACCTGGTACGTCAGTAGTCTTACAGAGTGCTGGAAGCGATCGCAATCGCTTCCAGCAGCTCTCAGGGTATTGCAGGGATGCCTCGATATGGAGGCATCCTGCAATACCTTTTAACAAGCCTCCGATGCAGAGAGAGCCACTCTGTGGCCCTCTCTGCACCGGTAACGATGGTGCTGTTTTCCGGGGGGGAGTGTAGCAAGGAGGCGGCCCATCGCTACCCAGCATCCGGTTCCTGTAACTGCAATGTGCACACAGAGTGCCGGGAGCGTGCGGGGGGGGGGGGGCTGCGGGGGCGCGCACATTAGCCACCGACACCAATGAAAAAAAGTTAAAAAATAAAAAGTTCAAAATAAAAAGTTCAAAACATTTAAAAAAAATAAATATAAAAGGATCTGGGAGGGGGGGGGGGTTGGGGGTATTGAGGGGGGGCTGCTACACTACAGAAAAGTTTGAAAATACTGTTTTTGGGGGCAAATTGGGTACTGGCAGACAGCTGCCAGTACCCAAGATGGCGGCAATTAAGTAGCAGGGAGGGTTATAGAGCTGTTTGGTGGGGGATCAGGGAGGTTGGGGGCTAAGGCAGGGCTCCATTACAGCTGAATATATTTTTTTTAAAAATAAAATAAAAAAAACTCCTTTTATTTAATACTGGCAGACTTTCTGCCAGTACTTAAGATGGCGGGGACAATTGTGTGGTGGGGGAGGGAAGAGAGCTGTTTGGGAGGGATCAGGGGGTGGGATGTGTCAGGTGGGAGGCTGATCTCTACACTAAAGCTAAAATTAACCCTGCCAGCGCCCTACAAGCTACCTAATTAACTCCTTCACTGTTGGGCATAATTCACGTGTTGTGCGCAGCAGCATTTAGCGGCCTTCTAATTAACAAAAAGCAACGCCAAAGCCATATATGTCTGCTATTTCTGAACAAAGGGGATCCCAGAGAAGCTTTTACAACAATTTGTGCAATAAATGCACAAGCGGTTTGTAAATAATTTCAGTGAGAAACCTAAAATTGTGAAAAATTTAATATTTTTTTTTTTTTTTTTTTATTTGCTCGCATTTGGCAGTGAAATGGTGGCATGAAATATACCAAAATTGGCCTAGATCAATACTTGGGGTTGTCTACTACACAAAGCTAAAATTAACCCTACAAGCTCCCTACATGCTCCCTAATTATCCCCTTCAATGCTGGGCATAAAACACGTGTGGTGCGCAGCGGCATTTAGCGGCCTTCTAATTACCAAAAAGAACCCCAAAGCCATATAAGTCTGCCATTTCTGAACAAAGGCGATCCCAGAGAAGCATTTACAACCATTTGTGCCATAATTGCAGAAGCTGTTTGTAAATAATTTCAGTGGGAAACCTAAAGTTTGTGACAAAATGTGTGAAAAAGTGAACTTTTTTTTTTTTAATTTGATCGCATTTGGCGGTGAAATGGTGGCATGAAATATACCAAAATGGGCCTAGATCAATACTTTGGGATGTCTTCTAAAAAAAAATATTTACATGTCAAGGGATATTCAGGTATTCCTGACAGATATCAGTGTTCCAATGTAACTAGCGCAAATTTTGAAAAAAAGTGTGTTTTTTTCCATTTTTCCTCATATTTTATAAAAAAAAATTATAGTAAATTATAAGATATAATGAAAATAATGGTATATTTAGAAAGTCCATTTAATGGCGAGAAAAACGGTATATAATATGTGTGGGTACAGTAAATGAGTAAGAGGAAAATTACAGCTAAACACAAACACCGCAGAAATGTAAAAATAGCCATTGTCATTAAGGGTAAGAAAATTGAAAAATGGTCCGGTCATTAAGGGGTAAATATTATAACTGTTGATTGTTCAAAACTGGGGGATGGGTAATAAAGGGATTATCTATCTTTTTAAACAATACAAATTATGGAGTAGACTGTCCTTTTAAATTTAATTTTGACATTGCTGTCCCTTTAAGAGTTTAACAATACAAATAAGGTTACAGAATTGCTTTATAATCCCTTCAGTTTTATATTTTGAATTATCTTATGAATGTAGTGTGTATATATTATTATTAAAAAGGTTAGTAAAAATAAATCTTCCTTGGATCCTTCCAGAATTGTGATTTATCTTGCTTAGCTGAAATTATTTCTGTATATGAGAACAACAGAAAACTACTGCTTCTGCTAATATTCTTCTATGGACAATATTCAGAACCCATACATTGAGAGTTCTTCAAAATGTGTGATATACCGTTAAATCCATGTTTCATGTCAGACAGTGACAGATAGCTTTTCTATTTTTTATGATACTATATACTAAAAATGTTTTGCTTCTGCAAGTCCGAAAAGTAATGAAGGATTTCCGATGCAAGATGGGAAGAATGCAAACTTCCCCTCCTAAAGGTCAGCACTGTCATTTTACAACATTCGGACTACTTGGTAATGGTCATACAATTTGAAGAATAAGAACACATTATTACAAGTACACTTAATGTACACCTTACGCCCGGTCTTATTGTTCAGAAGTTGTCAATTTATTACATTTTAAAATGTCCATCATTTTAAACAGACTCGCCCCTCTTGCTTTCTCTTTCCCCCCCTCTAGAAAATCTCAGAGTAGCATTTACTCCAGGAGTTTTCAATGCAACCCTTCATAAATCCAGAGTGGAGGCTGAGAAAGGAGGAGGAGGGTCACAGCAACAATTCCACACTGCTCGCTTTTTAGTCTCTCCAAGATGAGTGTGAATCCTTCTCCCCAGCTAAATTTGACTTCACATGAGAACTCAGAATCTGCAGCAACTCCTGTATACCTGGGACATATCCAGTCTTCAACTTAGACCATATGCGAGTGTCTGGTAAACAAAAGTGCAAAGAAAGAAAAAATAAAAATGGTTAGAGGCAGGACGGTTAAATGAGTGGTGCAAGAGTCAGAAGAAAGATTTAAAAAGAGTGTGAAGACAGAGGGGGTAGAAGAGACGAGGAGAAAATTAAAAGGGACAGTCTACTTGAAAATGTTTCTGTAAAAAGACAAATAATCCCTTTATTACCCATTCCCTAGTTTTGCATAACAAACACAGTTATATTAATATACTTTTTACCTCTGTAATTACCTTGTATCTAAGCCTCTGCAGACTGCCCCCTTATCTCAGTGCTTTTGACAGACTTGCATTTAAGCCAATCAGTGCTGACTCCTGGGAGTGAGCACAATGTTCTCTATATGGAACACATGAACTAGCGCTGTCTAGCTGTGAAAAACTGTCAAAATGCACTGAGATAAGAGGTGGGTTAAAGGGCTTAGAAATTAGCATAATGGCCTATCTATGTTAAGCTTTCAAAAAATACAAAGAGAACAAAGCACATTTGATTAAAAAAAGTGCATTGGAACACTCCTGGGAAGGCTCGGAGTACAGACTTTACATACCTTTCTCCAACATAGGTGTGTCCGGTCCACGGCGTCATCCTTACTTGTGGGATATTCTCTTCCCCAACAGGAAATGGCAAAGAGCCCAGCAAAGCTGGTCACATGATCCCTCCTAGGCTCCGCCTACCCCAGTCATTCTCTTTGCCGTTGTACAGGCAACATCTCCACGGAGATGGCTTAGAGTTTTTTAGTGTTTAACTGTAGTTTTTATTATTCAATCAAGAGTTTGTTATTTTGAAATAGTGCTGGTATGTACTATTTACTCAGAAACAGAAAAGAGATGAAGATTTCTGTTTGTATGAGGAAAATGATTTTAGCAACCGTCACTAAAATCCATGGCTGTTCCACACAGGACTGTTGAGAGCAATTAACTTCAGTTGGGGGAACAGTGAGCAGTCTCTTGCTGCTTGAGGTATGACACATTCTAACAAGACGATGTAATGCTGGAAGCTGTCATTTTCCCTCTGGGATCCGGTAAGCCATGTTTATTACGATTGTAAATAAGGGCTTCAAAAAGGGCTTATTAAGACTGTAGACTTTTTTTGGGCTAAATCGATTGATTATTAACACATATTTAGCCTTGAGGAATCATTTTATCTGGGTATTTTGATATAATAATATCGGCAGGCACTGTTTTAGACACCTTATTCTTTAGGGGCTTTCCCAAAGCATAGGCAGAGCCTCATTTTCGCGCCGGTGTTGCGCACTTGTTTTTGAGAGGCATGGCATGCAGTCGCATGTGAGAGGAGCTCTGATACTTAGAAAAGACTTTCTGAAGGCGTCATTTGGTATCGTATTCCCCTTGGGGCTTGGTTGGGTCTCAGCAAAGCAGATACCAGGGACTGTAAAGGGGTTAAAGTTCAAAACGGCTCCGGTTCCGTTATTTTAAGGGTTAAAGCTTCCAAATTTGGTGTGCAATACTTTTAAGGCTTTAAGACACTGTGGTGAAAATTTGGTGAATTTTGAACAATTCCTTCATGTTTTTTCGCATTTGCAGTAATAAAGTGTGTTCAGTTTAAAATTTAAAGTGACAGTAACGGTTTTATTTTAAAACGTTTTTTGTACTTGTTATCAAGTTTATGCCTGTTTAACATGTCTGAACTACCAGATAGACTGTGTTCTGAATGTGGGGAAGCCAGAATTCCTATTCATTTAAATAAATGTGATTTATGTGACAATGACAATGATGCCCAAGATGATTCCTCAAGTGAGGGGAGTAAGCATGGTACTGCATCATTCCCTCCTTCGTCTACACGAGTCTTGCCCACTCAGGAGGCCCCTAGTACATCTAGCGCGCCAATACTCCTTACTATGCAACAATTAACGGCTGTAATGGATAATTCTGTCAAAAACATTTTAGCCAAAATGAACACTTATCAGCGTAAGCGCGACTGCTCTGTTTTAGATACTGAAGAGCATGACGACGTTGATATTAATATTTCTGAAGGGCCCCTAACTCAGTCTGATGGGGCCAGGGAGGTTTTGTCTGAGGGAGAAATTACTGATTCAGGGAACATTTCTCAACAAGCTGAACCTGATGTGATTGCATTTAAATTTAAGTTGGAACATCTCCGCATTCTGCTTAAGGAGGTATTATCCACTCTGGATGATTGTGACAAGTTGGTCATCCCAGAGAAACTATGTAAAATGGACAAGTTCCTAGAGGTGCCGGGGCTCCCAGAAGCTTTTCCTATACCCAAGCGGGTGGCGGACATTGTTAATAAAGAATGGGAAAGGCCCGGTATTCCTTTCGTCCCTCCCCCCATATTTAAAAAATTGTTTCCTATGGTCGACCCCAGAAAGGACTTATGGCAGACAGTCCCCAAGGTCGAGGGAGCGGTTTCCACTTTAAACAAACGCACCACTATACCCATAGAGGATAGTTGTGCTTTCAAAGATCCTATGGATAAAAAATTAGAAGGTTTGCTTAAAAAGATGTTTGTTCAGCAGGGTTACCTTCTACAACCAATTTCATGCATTGTCCCTGTCGCTACAGCCGCATGTTTCTGGTTCGATGAGCTGATAAAGGCGGTCGACAGTGATTCTCCTCCTTATGAGGAGATTATGGACAGAATCAATGCTCTCAAATTGGCTAATTCTTTCACCCTAGACGCCACTTTGCAATTGGCTAGGTTAGCGGCTAAGAATTCTGGGTTTGCTATTGTGGCGCGCAGAGCGCTTTGGTTGAAATCTTGGTCGGCTGATGTGTCTTCCAAGAACAAGCTACTTAACATTCCTTTCAAGGGGAAAACGCTGTTTGGCCCTGACTTGAAAGAGATTATCTCGGATATCACTGGGGGTAAGGGCCACGCCCTTCCTCAGGATCGGCCTTTCAAGGCAAAAAATAAACCTAATTTTCGTCCCTTTCGTAGAAACGGACCAGCCCAAAGTGCTACGTCCTCTAAGCAAGAGGGTAATACTTCTCAAGCCAAGCCAGCTTGGAGACCAATGCAAGGCTGGAACAAGGGAAAGCAGGCCAAGAAACCTGCCACTGCTACCAAGACAGCATGAAATGTTGGCCCCCGATCCGGGACCGGATCTGGTGGGGGGCAGACTCTCTCTCTTCGCTCAGGCTTGGGCAAGAGATGTTCTGGATCCTTGGGCGCTAGAAATAGTCTCCCAAGGTTATCTTCTGGAATTCAAGGGACTTCCCCCAAGGGGGAGGTTCCACAGGTCTCAGTTGTCTTCAGACCACATAAAAAGACAGGCATTCTTACATTGTGTAGAAGACCTGTTAAAAATGGGAGTGATTCATCCCGTTCCATTAAGAGAACAAGGGATGGGGTTCTACTCCAATCTGTTTATAGTTCCCAAAAAAGAGGGAACGTTCAGACCAATCTTAGATCTCAAGATCTTAAACAAGTTTCTCAAGGTTCCATCGTTCAAAATGGAAACCATTCGAACTATTCTTCCTTCCATCCAGGAAGGTCAATTCATGACCACGGTGGATTTAAAGGATGCGTATCTACATATTCCTATCCACAAGGAACATCATCGGTTCCTGAGGTTCGCATTCCTGGACAAACATTACCAGTTTGTGGCGCTTCCTTTCGGATTAGCCACTGCTCCAAGGATTTTCACAAAGGTACTAGGGTCCCTTCTAGCTGTGCTAAGACCAAGGGGCATTGCTGTAGTACCTTACTTGGACGACATTCTGATTCAAGCGTCGTCCCTTCCTCAAGCAAAGGCTCACACGGACATTGTCCTGGCCTTTCTCAGATCTCACGGATGGAAAGTGAACGTGGAAAAGAGTTCTCTATCTCCGTCAACAAGGGTTCCCTTCTTGGGAACAATAATAGACTCCTTAGAAATGAGGATTTTTCTGACAGAGGCCAGAAAAACAAAACTTCTAGACTCTTGTCGGATACTCCATTCCGTTCCTCTTCCTTCCATAGCTCAGTGCATGGAAGTGATCGGGTTGATGGTAGCGGCAATGGACATAGTTCCTTTTGCACGCATTCATCTAAGACCATTACAACTGTGCATGCTCAGTCAGTGGAATGGGGACTATACAGACTTGTCTCCGAAGATACAAGTAAATCAGAGGACCAGAGACTCACTCCGTTGGTGGCTGTCCCTGGACAACCTGTCACGAGGGATGACATTCCGCAGACCAGAGTGGGTCATTGTCACGACCGACGCCAGTCTGATGGGCTGGGGCGCGGTCTGGGGATCCCTGAAAGCTCAGGGTCTTTGGTCTCGGGAAGAATCTCTTCTACCGATAAATATTCTGGAACTGAGAGCGATATTCAATGCTCTCAAGGCTTGGCCTCAGCTAGCGAGGGCCAAGTTCATACGGTTTCAATCAGACAACATGACAACTGTTGCGTACATCAACCATCAGGGGGGAACAAGGAGTTCCCTGGCGATGGAAGAAGTGACCAAAATCATTCTATGGGCGGAGTCTCACTCCTGCCACCTGTCTGCTATCCACATCCCAGGAGTGGAAAATTGGGAAGCGGATTTTCTGAGTCGTCAGACATTGCATCCGGGGGAGTGGGAACTCCATCCGGAAATCTTTGCCCAAGTCACTCAGCTGTGGGGCATTCCAGACATGGATCTGATGGCCTCTCGTCAGAACTTCAAAGTTCCTTGCTACGGGTCCAGATCCAGGGATCCCAAGGCGGCTCTAGTGGATGCACTAGTAGCACCTTGGACCTTCAAACTAGCTTATGTGTTCCCGCCGTTTCCTCTCATCCCCAGGCTGGTAGCCAGGATCAATCAGGAGAGGGCGTCGGTGATCTTGATAGCTCCTGCGTGGCCACGCAGGACTTGGTACGCAGATCTGGTGAATATGTCATCGGCTCCTCCTTGGAAGCTACCTTTGAGACGAGACCTTCTTGTTCAGGGTCCGTTCGAACATCCGAATCTGGTTTCACTCCAGCTGACTGCTTGGAGATTGAACGCTTGATCTTATCGAAGCGAGGATTCTCAGATTCTGTTATCGATACTCTTGTTCAGGCCAGAAAGCCTGTAACTAGAAAGATTTACCACAAAATTTGGAAAAAATATATCTGTTGGTGTGAATCTAAAGGATTCCCTTGGGACAAGGTTAGGATTCCTAGGATTCTATCCTTCCTTCAAGAAGGATTGGAAAAAGGATTATCTGCAAGTTCCCTGAAGGGACAGATTTCTGCCTTGTCTGTGTTACTTCACAAAAAGCTGGCCGCTGTGCCAGATGTTCAAGCCTTTGTTCAGGCTCTGGTTAGAATTAAGCCTGTTTACAAACCTTTGACTCCTCCTTGGAGTCTCAATTTAGTTCTTTCAGTTCTTCAGGGGGTTCCGTTTGAACTCTTGCATTCCGTTGATATTAAGTTATTATCTTGGAAAGTTTTGTTTTTAGTTGCAATTTCTTCTGCTAGAAGAGTTTCAGAATTATCTGCTCTGCAGTGTTCTCCTCCTTATCTGGTGTTTCATGCAGATAAGGTGGTTTTACGTACTAAACCTGGTTTTCTTCCAAAAGTTGTTTCTAACAAAAACATTAACCAGGAGATTATCGTACCTTCTCTGTGTCCGAAACCAGTTTCAAAGAAGGAACGTTTGTTGCACAATTTGGATGTTGTTCGCGCTCTAAAATTCTATTTAGATGCTACAAAGGATTTTAGACAAACATCTTCCTTGTTTGTTGTTTATTCCGGTAAAAGGAGAGGTCAAAAAGCAACTTCTACCTCTCTCTCTTTTTGGATTAAAAGCATCATCAGATTGGCTTACGAGACTGCCGGACGGCAGCCTCCCGAAAGAATCACAGCTCATTCCACTAGGGCTGTGGCTTCCACATGGGCCTTCAAGAACGAGGCTTCTGTTGATCAGATATGTAGGGCAGCGACTTGGTCTTCACTGCACACTTTTACCAAATTTTACAAGTTTGATACTTTTGCTTCTTCTGAGGCTATTTTTGGGAGAAAGGTTTTGCAAGCCGTGGTGCCTTCCATTTAGGTGACCTGATTTGCTCCCTCCCTTCATCCGTGTCCTAAAGCTTTGGTATTGGTTCCCACAAGTAAGGATGACGCCGTGGACCGGACACACCTATGTTGGAGAAAACAGAATTTATGTTTACCTGATAAATTACTTTCTCCAACGGTGTGTCCGGTCCACGGCCCGCCCTGGTTTTTTTAATCAGGTCTGATGATTTATTTTCTTTAACTACAGTCACCACGGTACCATATGGTTTCTCCTATGCAAATATTCCTCCTCAACGTCGGTCGAATGACTGGGGTAGGCGGAGCCTAGGAGGGATCATGTGACCAGCTTTGCTGGGCTCTTTGCCATTTCCTGTTGGGGAAGAGAATATCCCACAAGTAAGGATGACGCCGTGGACCGGACACACCGTTGGAGAAAGTAATTTATCAGGTAAACATAAATTCTGTTTTTATCTTATTCAATAAGGCATTTACAGAATGTACCCTATACACATACGACTGAATACGTCATTTGAATTGTTTGTTATACCTTTTCTTCTAATAAAGCCTTAGGGGCGCGATCCGATATAGATCGTAGTTTGCGGCGCAAGCGAGGGAACCCGCGTCGCCCGCAGTTTCATCTCGCAACTCGAGCTATCCCATATACGGCGCCGTCAGATGCTAAAGTTAGAAACTGCCGGCACCTACAAAACCTGACTAAAGTCTAAATCACCCGCACTGTCTAACACGCCTCCCTAACATAGCCCGACACGTCTAACACGCCTCCCTAACATAGCCCGACACGTCTAACCCTCTATCCGCTATCCCCCCTCACTATCCTAACAATAAAATATGTATTAACCCCTAAACCGCCGCTCCCAAACCCCGCCGCAACCTAATAAAGTTATTAACCCCTAAACCGCCGCCAGCTATATTAAATCTATAACCCCCTAAAGTGAGCCCCTACCCCGCAGCTATCTATTTTAAAATTATTAACCCCTAATCTAATCCCCCTACACCGCTGCCAGCTATATTAACTATATTAACCATAATTATATTAGGGTTAATATAGTTAATATAATTATTATATTAACCCTAATTATATTAGGGTTAATATAGTTAATATCGTTATTAATATATATATATATATATATATATATATATATATATATATATATATATATATATATATATATATATATATATATATATATATATATATATTTTGATATTCAATCAGCCAATCAGATTTTTCTACCTTAATTCCGATTGGCTGATAGAATCCCATCAGCCAATCGGAATTCGACGGACACCATCTTGGATGACGTCATTTAAAGGAACCTCATTCATCGGGAAGTCGTTGTGCCGGATGGATGCTCCGCGGCAGAGGAGCGAAGAAAGAAGATTGAAGATGCCGATTTGCTTGAAGACATCGCCGATGGAAGAAGACTCTCTGCCGCTTGCTTGAAGATATCCCGCGGATGGAAGAAGACTTCACTGCCGCTTGCTGGAACACATCGCCTGGATCGGATGAGGAGTTCGGCCCGGCTGGCTGAATACAAGGTAGGGAGATCTTCAGGGGGGTAGTGTTAGGTCTATTTAAGGGGGGTTTGGGTTAGATTAGGGGTATGTGGGTGGTGGGTTGTAATGTTGGGGGGTGGTATTGTGGTTTTTTTTCAGGCAAAAGAGCAGTTTTCTTTGGGGCATGCCCCCACAAAAGGCCCTTTTAAGGGCTGGTAAGGTAAAAGAGCTTTGAACTTTTTAATTTAGAATAGGGTAGGGAATTTTTTTATTTTGGGTGGCTTTATTATTTTATTAGGGGGCTTAGAATAGGTGTAATTAGCTTAAAAATCTTGTAATCTTTTTTTTTAATTTTTGTAATTTAGTGTTTGTTTTTTTGTTGTAATTTAGTTTAGTTTATTTAATTGTATTTTTAGATAGATATTTGTAGTTTAATTTATTGATAGTGTAGGTGTATTTGTAACTTAGGTTAGGATTTATTTTACAGGTAATTGTGTAATTATTTTAACTAGGTAGCTATTAAATAGGTAATAACTATTTAATAGCTATTATACCTAGTTAAAATAATTAACTATTTACCTGTAAAATAAATATAAACCCTAACATAGCTACAATGTAATTATTAATTACATTGTAGTTATCTTAGAGTTTATTTTATAGGTAAGTATTTAGATTTAAATAGAAATATTTTAGTTTATAATATGAATTAGATTTATTTAATAAGAATTTAGTTAGGGGTGTTAGGGTTAGATAGAGTTAATATAGTTTATATAAATACTATAGTAACTATATTAACCCTAATATAATTAGGGTTAATATAGTTAATATATATAATGTAATAACTATATTAACTATAATATACTTAGGGTTAATATAGATAATATAGCTGGCGGCGGGGTAGGTAGATTAAATTAGGGGTTAATAATTTTAATATAGATGGCGGCGGTGTAAGGGGTTCACATTAGGGGATAGATCAGTTAGATGGTGGCGGTTTTAGGGGTTCATATTAGGGGATAGATCAGTTAGATGGTGGCGGTTTGTTTATGTAGATGGCGGCAGTTTAGGGGTTAAATACTTTATTAGGGATTGCGGCGGGGGATCGCGGTTGACAGGGAGATAGACATTGCGCATGCGTTAGGTGTTAGGTTTATTTAGCAGCCAGTTTAGGGAGTTACGGGGCTCCAATAGTCAGCGTAAGGCTTCTTACGGCTGCTTTTTGTGGCGAGGTGAAAATGGAGTAAGATTTCTCCATTTTCGCCACGTAAGTCCTTACGCTGTATATAGGATACCAAACTGAGTGGGTTTGGTATACCTGCCTATGGCCCAAAAAACTACGGGCGACGGCAGAAATATACGTGCGTAACTTCTAGGTTATATAGGATACCAAACCCGCGCAAATATTGGCGTCGCCGACTTTTGCGGGCGACGATTTTTATCGGATCGACCCCTTGATAGGGAAAAAAAAAAAAAAAAGTACATTGGAAAGTTGTTTAAAATTGCATGCCCTCTCTGAATCATGAAAGTTTAATTTTGACTAGACTGTGCCTTTAAAGGGACAGTAAACCTTAAAAATAATGTTACATAATTCTGCACATAGTGCAGAATTATATAACATTATTTAAGTGCTATAGTTCTAAAACCCTTTTTTCTCTTTTAATATGTAAAAATTATGGCGCTTTTACAGACCCGCTCTCTGCTCTCTGCTGAGCGGGTCTGTAATATTTAGTCAGCGCATCGGGCCAGCTGTATAGTCACAGCCCGGCCCGACCGCGCCATAGCACTAAGTGCAGCTCGCTCCTCTAAAAAAGGGTTTTAGAACTATAGCACTTAAATAATGTTATATAATTCTGCACTATGTGCAGAAATATATCACATTATTTTTAAGGTTTACTGTCCCTTTAAGGTACAGGATGTAGGTAACAAGATAATGGAACCACTGTGCCTAAATGAAGCTAGACTATAAAAAAAAAAAAAAAATCAGGTGGTGAGAAAATAATGTTATGTTATGCCGGTATGCATGTGATGGAAATGCTTTGAGAAGCTTGTTTTATGAGAAATCTCCACATTTGTTGTAGATAAGGACATTGCCAAGCTCAGCCTGTATGTTAGCTCTCCCCATTCTCTGAAACTGTTTAAGGAATCTCATAATACTCAATGGTTATGTATGATGTAAAATCACATGCTGTGGGTCTCTCCCCGATTGTGCAGCCTAGCTTACATGTGCTGTGTGATATCTGTGTGAGGGAACTCCTTATGCCGTACACCTGGATTAGAAGGTCAAGTAACATTAAAGGTTTTTTTTTCCTTTGTTACTTCCAATAGGTCTTATTAAAATACAATACATATATTTGTTTTGGTTTTTTAATTTACAGATGTTCATGTTTTTGTTTGTTTTTAAAGTGTTGTTGTAAATTGTGCTCACCAGCCAATCAGCAATCTGTTCCTAGTGATAAGCTGCACACACATACAACAAATAAAGGGCTTAATCACAATCTATCATTTGATAACTATTGGCATTTTAACAGCTGCCAATGGGCTGTTTCCGATGTTGAAGCAATAACAGTCAGTCAAATTCATCGTTTCCCAGCAGCCCTTTTTTGGAATGTAACATGTTAACACCAATAAAGATGAGCTAAATCAATAACAAACCCTCGTGCCCATTATAAAGAGAATCTCTATGGCTTTGGAGCCTATAAGCATCACTACACACTACTAAAAAAAGGTTTAACACACACACAGACCCTTCACGTCATTGCTACACCCATTTAGAGTGTGGTTAACCCTGTACATTTAGCTTTTGATTATGAATTTGAGAGATTAAAGGGAAACTGAACCCAAATTTTTTCTTTCGTGATTCAGATAGAGCATGAAATTTACTCCTATTATCAAATTTTCTTTATTCTCTTGGTATCTTTATTTGAAATGGAAGAGTGTAAGTTTAGATGCCGGCCCATTTTTGGTGAACAACTTGGATTGTCCTTGCTGATTGGTGGATAAATTCATCCACCAATAAAAAAGTGCTGTCCAGAGTCTGAACAAAAAAAAAAAAAAGCTTAGATGCCTTCTTTTTCAAATAAAGATAGCAAGAGAACGAAGAAAAATTGATAATAGGAGTAAATTAGAAAGTTGCTTAAAATGGCATGTTCTATCTGAATCATGAAAGAAAAAAAGATGGGTTCAGTGTCCCTTTAAGGAATGTGTCATTTTCAGGAAGTAGAGATTATACGCTTCAGGTGTATTAATGGCAGAAGCATTTAGGGTTGAGATTATATATAAAAAAAAAACACAACAATACTGGCCAAAGTTAATAAAATTGTATGTACAGAAAACAAGAGCCAGATTGTGATCCACCCCATAGTTAGTGTTGGTGTGCAGGTGTTGCGGATGATTTCACTGTGTATACATAGTATGGGTGAAGTCATGAGGTTTGGGAGAGGAAAGAAGTATGCTGGGCAGAAAATGTGGTTATTAGAGCAAAGGGACGGGTTTTTTGTATTGCTATATATCAGAATGCGTGTTTAAAAAGGTTTACAGTTTCTCACCATTGTACAGAATCTCAAAAGCTCCAGTTGATAAACAGAAATTCTCCAACATATTGGATACAAAGAAAATCATTAGACAGGAAAAAACCTGCAAATAAAAAAAAAAATGATCACTGTTAAACCTTACACAACCATGTCAGATGTATCTGAGCTGAAGCTGTTATTAGACCATGGAGTTGTATTTAAACAACTTCAGTGCTCTTTCAGAAGATACCTTTACTGTACAAAAATCACCCAAAATGGCAACACAATGCAAAGAACACAAAATGGTTTAGTGTTTCAGGGAGAATATTGAAAACAAGTACATGCATTCTATTTTATAAAGCATATGAACTATATGGCCAAAAGCATGTGGACATCCCTACTAGATCTGCCCTGGTCAACTATAAGTGCTCCTATTATGAAGTGGAAGTGTCTATTAGTAACAGCCCAGCCTCAAACTGGTAGACCGCGCAAACTCCCAGAGCGGGGCTGCCAAGTGCTGAAGTGTGTAGCACATAAAAATCACCTACAGACTTCCAAAGTACCTCCGGAAGAAACCGCAGCACAAGAACTGTGCATCAGGAGCTTCATGAAATAGTTTTAATTAGCCAAGCAGCTGTACACAAACCTTACATCAACACGTGCAAAGCCAAGCATCGTCTAGATTGGTGTAAAGCATGTGGCCACTGGTCTCTGGAGTGATTAATCATTCTTCACTATATAAAAATTAAAAATAAGTGCAGCGGATGCCAGGAGAACACTGCTTACTGAAATGCATAGTGCCTACAGTAAATTTGGTAGGCATATTGGTCTGGGGCAAGGTTTGGACTAGGCCTCTTAGTTCCTGTGAAGGGTAATCTTAATGCTACAGGATACAAAGGCATTTTAGACATGACTGGGCCCCTGTGCACCAAGCAAGGTCCATGAAGACATGGTTTGTCAAGTTTGGTGTGGAGGAAATTAAAAGGGACATTAAAGTAATTTTAGAATGAGAAACTGTTTCAAACATATTATAATGCTTATTTTCACAATTGGCATTTATTTTTATTTTTAATTGCAATAAAAAGTTATTTAATTTTCAAATGCTGAAGCTTTCTAGTGTCCTCAGAATTTCAGCTTTAAATGCCCTATAGCAGTGGCAGTCGTACGACTGCTGTGTGCCACTGCTCGTGGCAGCAGTATACAGAGGCTGTGAGCAGCCCAAGAGAATACACAAATCAACAGCTCATTTGTTCTCTGAATCAAGTGCACGGCTCAGCTGTCTGCTAGGCAACAAGCATCTATCCTTCTACAGCTCATAATCTGAACAGATCCGAGTGCTGTGAGTTTAGTTTGTCTGTTATGGGATCAGCAGCAGTGTATGAGCCTTTCTTTCTATAAACAAAGCTTATACAATGCCGCAGCTCTTTAAAGGAGCATTCAACTTGACATTTCAAGTGTTAAAATCTGTTTAAAATTGATATATAATAAACTAAGATTGATGTACACAGGTCAGCCCACTGCCGAAATTAACTATTTAGGTAGCAGTGTGCAAACTGTCTTCCCTGGATAATAATGCTTTTAAATGTGCAGGATACAGAACCCCGGCTTTGATAGATATCCAGAGCCATGAAAGCTAGCCCCGCCCTCTCCTAAGCTTTATTTTAAAGGAACAGTTAACACCAAAACGGTTACTGTTGCACAACCAACCTGTAAATTTCTGACTGTTTCTAAGCTACTACAGACAGCCTCTTATCACATGCTTTTTTATTTTATTTTCACAACAAGAGACTGCCAATCCATGTGGGCCACATAGATAACATTGTGCTCTCTCCCATGGGTTGTGGATAACACTGCACTAATTGGCTAAAGTTCAAGTCAATAGATAATAAAAAGTCATGTGATCAGGGGGCAGTCTGCAGAGGCTTAAAGGGACAGTCTACACCAGAATTTTTATTGTTTTAAAAGATAGATAATCCCTTTATTACCCATTTCCCAGTTTTGCATAACTAACACATTTATAATAATATACTTTTAACCTCTGTGATTATCTTGTATCTAAGCCTCTGCAAACTGCCCCTTTTTTCAGTTCTTTTGACAGACTTGCAGTCTAGCCAATCAGTGTCTGCTCCCAGATAACTTCTCGTGCACAAGCACAGTGTTATCTATATGAAATACATGAACTAACACCCTCTAGTGGTGAAAAACTGTTAAAATGCAATCTGAAAGAGGTGGGCTTCAAGGTCTAAGAAAACATAATTTATGCTTATCTGATAAATTTATTTCTCTTGTAGTGTAGTCAGTCCACGGGTCATCCATTACTTATGGGATTATATCTCTCCCCAACAGGAAGTTGCAAGAGGATCACCCAAGCAGAGCTGCTATATAGCTCCTCCCCTCACATGTCATATCCAGTCATTCGACCGAAACAAGACGAGAAAGGAGAAACCATAGGGTGCAGTGGTGACTGGAGTTTAATTAAAATTTAGGTCTGCCTTAAAAGACAGGGCGGGCCGTGGACTGACTACACTACAAGAGAAATAAATTTATCAGGTAAGCATAAATTATGTTTTCTCTTGTTAAGTGTAGTCAGTCCACGGGTCATCCATTACTTATGGGATACCAATACCAAAGCTAAAGTACACGGATGATGGGAGGGACAAGGCAGGAACTTTAAACGGAAGGAACCACTGCCTGAAGCACCTTTCTCCCAAAAATAGCCTCCGAAGAAGCAAAAGTGTCAAATTTGTAAAATTTTGAAAAAGTGTGAAGTGAAGACCAAGTTGCAGCCTTGCAAATCTGTTCAACAGAGGCCTCATTTTTAAAGGCCCAGGTGGAAGCCACAGCTCTAGTGGAATGAGCTGTAATTCTTTCAGGAGGCTCATAGGCTAAACGTATTATGCTACGAAGCCAAAAGGAGAGAGAGGTAGCCGAAGCCTTTTGACCTCTCCTCTGTCCCGAGTAAACGACAAACAGGGAAGAAGTTTGACGAAAATCTTTAGTTGCCTGAAAATAGAACTTCAGGGCACGGACTACGTCCAGATTATGCAAAAGTTGTTCCTTCTTTGAAGAAGGGTTAGGACATAATGATGGAACAACAATCTCTTGATTGATATTCCTGTTAGAAACCACCTTAGGTAAAAACCCAGGTTTAGTACGCAGAACTACCTTGTCTGAATGGAAAATCAGATAAGGAGAATCACAGTGTAGGGCAGATAACTCAGAGACTCTTCGAGCCGAGGAAATAGCCATCAAAAACAGAACTTTCCAAGATAACAGCTTAATATCAATGGAATGGAGGAGTTCAAACGGAACACCTTGAAAAACTTTAAGAACCAAGTTTAAGCTCCACGGCGGAGCAACAGTCTTAAACACAGGCTTAATCCTAGCCAAAGCCTGACAAAAAGCCTGAACGTCTGGAACATCTGCCAGACGTTTGTGTAACAGAATAGACAGAGCAGAAATCTGTCCCTTTAATGAACTAGCAGATAAACCCTTTTCTAAACCCTCTTGTAGAAAGGACAAAATCCTAGGAATCCTAACTTTACTCCATGAGTAACTCTTGGATTCACACCAATATAAGTATTTACGCCATATTTTATGGTAAATTTTTCTGGTAACAGGTTTCCGAGCCTGTATTAAGGTATCAATAACTGACTGATAGAATCAAGCGTTCAATCTCCATGCAGTCAGCCTCAGAGAAATTAGATCTGGATGGTTGAAAGGACCCTGAATTAGAAGGTCCTGTCTCAGAGGTAGAGACCATGGTGGACAGGACGACATGCCCACTAGATCTGCATACCAGGTCCTGCGTGGCCACGCAGGTGCTATCAGAATCACCGATGCTCTCTCCTGTTTGATCTTGGCAATCAGCCGAGGAAGCAGAGGAAATGGTGGAAACACATAAGCCATGTTGAAACCCCAAGGGGCTGCTAGAGCATCTATCAGCGCCGCTCCCGGGTCCCTGGACCTGGATCCGTAACAAGGAAGTTTGGCATTCTGTCGAGAAGCCATGAGATCCAGTTCCGGTTTGCCCCAACGATGCATTAGTTGAGCAAAGACCTCCGGATGAAGTTCCCACTCCCCCGGATGAAAAGTCTGACGACTTAGGAAGTCCGCCTCCCAGTTCTCCACGCCTGGGATATAGATCGCCGACAGGTGGCAAGAGTTGGACTCTGCCCAGCGAATTATCTTTGATACTTCCAACATCGCTAGGGAACTCCTGGTTCCCTCTTGATGGTTGATGTAAGCCACAGTCGTGATATTGTCCCACTGAAATCTGATGAACCTCAGTGTTGCCAACTGAGGCCAAGCTAGAAGAGCATTGAATATCGCTCTTAATTCCAGAATATTTATTGGGAGGAGTTTCTCCACGATCCCTGAGCCTTCAGGGAGTTCCAGACTGCGCCCCAACCTAGAAGGCTGGCATCTGTTGTTACAATCGTCCAATCTGGCCTGCGAAAGGTCATCCCTTTGGACAGATGGAGTCGAGAAAGCCACCAGAGAAGAGAATCCCTGGTCTCTTGATCCAGATTTATTAGAGGGGACAAATCTGAGTAATCCCCATTCCACTGACTGAGCATGCATAATTGCAGCGGTCTGAGATGCAGGCGCGCAAATGGTACTATGTCCATTGCTGCTACCATTAAGCCGATTACTTCCATGCACTGGGCTACTGACGGGTGTGGAATGGAATGAAGGGCACGGCAAGCATTTAGAAGTCTTGATAACCTGGCCTCCGTCAGGTAAATTTTCATCTCTACAGAATCTATAAGAGTCCCTAAGAAGGGAACCCTTGTGAGTGGTAATAGAGAACTCTTTTCCACGTTCACCTTCCACCCATGCGACCTCAGAAATGCCAGAACTATCTCTGTATGAGACTTGGCAGTTTGAAAACTTGACGCTTGTATCAGAATGTCGTCTAGGTACGGAGCCACCGCTATACCTCGCGGTCTTAGTACCGCCAGAAGTGAGCCCAGAACCTTTGTAAAGATTCTTGGGGCCGTAGCTAACCCGAAGGGAAGAGCTACAAACTGGTAATGCCTGTCTAGGAAGGCAAATCTTGGATACCGATAATGATCCTTGTGAATCGGTATGTGAAGGGAGGCATCCTTTAAGTCCACTGTGGTCATGTACTGACCCTCTTGGATCATGGGTAGGATGGTTCGAATAGTTTCCATTTTGAATGATGGAACTCTTAGGAACTTGTTTAGGATCTTTAAGTCCAAGATTGGTTTGAAGGTTCCCTCTTTCTTGGGAACCACAAACAGATTTGAATAAAATCCTTGCCCTTGTTCCGACCGCGGAACTGGGTGGATCACCCCCATTAATAAGAGGTCTTGTACACAGCGTAGAAACGCCTCTTTCTTTATTTGGTTTGCTGATAACCTTGAAAGATGAAATCTCCCTTGTGGAGAAGCTTTGAAGTCCAGAAGATATCCCTGAGATATGATCTCCAACGCCCAGGGACCCTGGACATCTCTTGCCCAAGCTTGGGCAAAGAGAGAAAGTCTGCCCCCCACTAGATCCGTTTTCGGACAGGGGGCCCTTACTTCATGCTGTCTTAGGGGCAGCAGCAGGTTTTCTGGCCTGCTTGCCCTTGTTCCAAGACTGGTTGCCTTTCCAACCCTGTCTGTAACGAGTAGCAGTCCCTTCCTGTTTTGGGGCGGAGGAAGTTGATGCTGCTCCTGCCTTGAAATTACGAAAGGCACGAAAATTAGACTGTTTGGCCTTTGATTTGGCCCTGTCCTGAGGAAGGGAGTGACCCTTACCTCCAGTAATGTCAGCAATAATTTCTTTCAAGCCGGGCCCGAATAAGGTTTGCCCTTTGAAAGGAATATTAAGCAATTTAGATTTAGAAGTTACATCTGCTGACCAGGATTTAAGCCATAGCGCTCTGCGCACCTGGATGGCGAATCCGGAGTTCTTAGCTGTTAGTTTGGTTAAATGCACCACGACATCCGAAACAAATGCATTAGCTAGCTTAAGGGCTTTAAGCTTGTTCATAATCTCATCCAATGGAGCTGTGCGAATAGCCTCTTCCAGAGACTCAAACCAGAATGCCGCCGCAGCAGTGACGGGCGCAATGCATGCAAAGGGCTGTAATATAAAACCTTGTTGAACAAACATTTTCTTAAGGTAACCTAATTTTTTATCCATTGGATCTGAGAAAGCACAACTATCCTCCACCGGGATAGTGGTACGCTTGGCTAAAGTAGAAACTGCTCCCTCCACCTTAGGGACCGTCTGCCATAAGTCTCGTGTGGTGGCGTCTATTGGGAACATTTTTCTAAATATCGGAGGAGGGGAAAAAGGCACACCGGGTCTATCCCACTCCTTGCTAATAATCTCTGTAAGCCTTTTAGGTATAGGAAAAACGTCAGTACACACCGGTACCGCATAGTATTTATCCAGCCTACATAATTTCTCTGGGATTGCCACCGTGTCGCAATCATTCAGAGCCGCTAACACCTCCCCTAGCAATACACGGAGGTTCTCAAGCTTAAATTTAAAATTTGAAGTTTCTGAATCCGGTCTCCCCAGATCAGATCCGTCACCCACAGAATGAAGCTCTCCGTCCTCATGTTCTGCAAATTGTGACGCAGTATCGGACATGGCTCTCGTGTCATCGGCGCGCTCTGTCCTAAACCCAGAGCTATCGCGCTTGCCTCTTAACTCAGGCAAATTAGATAATACTTCTTTCATAACATTAGCCATATCATGCAAAGTGATTTGTAAGGGCCTTGATGTACTTGGCGCCACAATCTCACGCACCTCCTGAGCGGGAGGCGAAGGTACTGACACGTGAGGAGAGTTAGACGGCATAACTTCCCCCTCGATGTCTGGTGATAATTTCTTTACCGGTAAAGACTGACTTTTATTTAAAGTAACATCAATACAATTGGTACACAAATTTCTATTGGGCTCCACATTGGCTTTTAAACATAATGAACAAGTAGATTCATCTGTATCAGACATGTTTAACAGACTAGCAATGAAGGCTAGCAAGCTTGGAAAAAAACTGTCAGTGAATTTACAAGCAATATGAAAAAACGCAGCAGCACTTTTAAAAACACAAAAAAAAAAAAACTGTCACAGTTGAAATAACAATTAACTAATTCAGTTATAGCCAACAATTTTAACAATAAATTTATGAATTTAGCAGAGGATTGCACCCACTAGCAAACGGATGATTAACCCCTCAATACCCACAACCGGATAATCAATTTTAGATTTAATGTTTTTCTCACATTCAAACACACTGTCACAGGTCTGCTGTGACTGATTACCTCCCTCAAAATTGAATTTTGAAGACCCCTGAGCTCTCTGGAGACGTCCTGGATCAAGGAGGAAAAGGCAGGAAGACTGTGCTAGAATTTTATCTGCGCAACAAGGCGCTAAAAAAAGGCCCCTCCCACTCATATTACAACAGTGGGAGACCTGTTACAACGGTTTCTATGCAGAAATAAACGTTAGCCACGTGGAAAAAAATCATGCCCAAAAAGATTTATCACCAAAGTACCTCACAAAACGAATAACATGCCAGTAAACATTTTAAAAACAACTTTTCCAGTGTTATGTAAAGTTATCACTAAGCCTGCTACCAGTCGCTTCTACTGCAGTTAAGGCTTATACATTTATTTCAGTATTAACAGTATTTTCTCAGTCAAATTCTAGTCCCTAGAAAATAACTCAACTGCGCATACATTTAACAGCCTGATACCAGTCGCTACTACTGCATTAAAGGCTGTACTTACATCATATGGGTAACGGCAGTGTTTTCTTAGTCAATTCCATTCCTAGAAAATATTATACTGCACATACCTCATTTGCGGAGGACCCCGCATGCTATTCCCCTTTCTGAAGTTACCCCTCCTCAGAATGCGCGAGAACAGCCAGTGGATCTTAGTTACGTCTGCTAAGATCATAGAAAACGCAGGCAGATCTTCTTCTTCTAAATACTGCCTGAGAGAAAAAACAGCACACTCCGGTGCCATTTTAAAATAACAAACTTTTGATTGAAGAATTAAGTAAAAGACTCCTGTCTCCTCTCACAACCTCCTTTGTTGAGACTTGCAAGAGAATGACTGGATATGACATGTGAGGGGAGGAGCTATATAGCAGCTCTGCTTGGGTGATCCTCTTGCAACTTCCTGTTGGGGAGAGATATAATCCCATAAGTAATGGATGACCCGTGGACTGACTACACTTAACAAGAGAAATTAGCATATGAACCGCCTAGGTTAAGCTTTCAACTAAGAATACCAAGAGAACAAAGCAAAATTGGTGATAAAAGTAAATTGGAAAATTGTTTAAAATTACATGCTGTATCTGAATCATGAAAGTTTATTTTGGCCTAGTCTGTCCCTTTAAATACAAGGTAATCTCAGAGGTAAAAAAACTATATTAATATAACGGTTGGCTGTGCAAAACCTGGGGAATGGGTAATATAGGGATTATCTATCTTATTAAATAAAAATGTTTGAGTTTACTGTCCCTTTAAAGGGACACTGAACCCAATTTTTTTCTTTTGTGATTCAGATAGCGCATGCAATTTTAAGTAACTTTCTAATTTACTCCTATTATAAAATGTTCTTCATTCTCTGGGTATATTTATTTGAAAAGCAAGAATGTAAGTTTAGATGCCGGCCCATTTATGGTGAACAACCTGGGCTGTTCTTGCTGATTGGTGGATAAATTCATCCACCAATTAAAAATTGCTTTCAGAGTTCTGAACCAAAAAAAAGCTTAGATACCTTCTTTTTCAAATAAATATAGCAATAGAATGAAGAAAAAAATGATAATAGGAGTAAATTAGAAAGTTGCTTAAAACTGCATGCTCTATCTGAATCACGAAAGAAAAAATTTGAGTTCAGTATCCCTTTAACTATTTGCCTCTTTACTAGCAGCACTTTGGTCTTTGGGCCTGATATTCAAAACCTCGCCAGCATCGGGAGAAATCACACAAAATCTTTTGCTTTTTTTTTTTTTAAGACCTTGTATTGTAATATAGGAGTATCTGCTTCACATAAAGAACATTACATACAAATATTTCTTAAGATAAAATTTGTATTTCAAAGTTTTCCTAAGGGCCTCGCCAAACCGACGAGATCATTTTACCGGAGTGGCGAGGTTTTCAATATCAGGCCCCCTGTATCTGTATGCAGCCAACAGCTGGTGTCAATTAGCAGCATACCAGGTGTTACAGCTAGGGATGGGCGAATGTGGTGAAAGTGCAAAATGTTCGGTAGAACAAATAGTCCTGCGTGTTGATAAGAAGAAAATCCATTACTATTCGGTAATCTAATGTTATTTCCAGTTTTCGAATATTCAGAATTAGATCGATTATTCACATTCAAAATTTCAAATGTAACATTTGATTAAACAAATACTATTCTGAAGTTCAATAGTTCATTTGGTAGGGAATTTAGTAAATTTATACAAAAGACAATTTTTTCTATATAAAGTGAAAGTAAATCCTACTGTTTTACAAATGCTAGGATTGACTTTTGAAACAAATAAAGGGGACTTTTATTCATAAAGTATAAGATACTTCATGTAGAAAGCTCCTTCCTTTATTTGTTTCAATCGATCACCGTTTTTAGCTGCTACAGCAGCCCATAGCTGTGCAGTAAATCCGGCTCCCATGGGCACCAAGCCAGATTTACCGCACGGCTATTGGCTAAGAGGTGAAAACGACACCTCTTAGCAAAAAAAATTTTTAGCCGTGGGCTGCTGTAGCAGCTAAAAACGCTGATCAGTTGAAACAAATAAAGGAGCATGTCACCAGCAATAAAGCATAACATACCTTGTTATTTTGAGCCCAAATCCAGCTGGCCGGTGTTGGGACACCCAATGCATTAAATGGGTCACAACCAACAATAACACAAAAGATGAGGAGAAGCTTCAGCACAGCAAGGATTGATGCAGTATGCCTAGGAAAAAGTAAGAGAAGAAAGAAGAACTTTAGTATAAACTAGAAGAAAATACTAGTGATGTTAAACTCTCCCATTTTTAAAATCAGATTCGGAATGTTAGTAATTTTTAGATGGAGTTTAATTCATCAGTTGTAATGAAGTAGTACTATAACTTACTTTTTACCCTTTCATGGGTAGGAAGGATTAATGCCGTCAAAATGTCTATTCTGCCCAAAATATTATATATATTTCAAACACTTACGATAACCATCCCAGACTCCTATATACTCTCCCTATAAAATCTCATCAATGCTTACATATCGCAGAATAAAAGACAAAGAATAGCAAAAACAACTATGTAGCGCTCTAAGGAGAATGCGGTTTGGGGGTTCCTCATTTGCAATATTAATCGATGGGCGGTCTTCCGAACACGGATTATGGACTAGTGTAAAAGTTTGACACACAAAGAATGGGTCACTCTGGAACACACGCTTGCCGGGGCAACTCATTTGGGTAGTTACTGCTGGTTGCCCATCCAACAAAAGGAAATTTGAATACCACCTGTAACGGTACCAACAGGATACCAAGGGTTAGCACCAGGGAACAATGTACTGCATAGGGAATCAGCAACTCCTCACAACCCAGCCAGTTTTCAAGTTTAAAACAGAATGACATTTATTAAAAGGCTATGCCTAGTATTTATGAAGGTCTGACCCCCCAGATGGGGGGTTGAAAGAATGTTGTACATTAGATGGAGGGACCACACCCTTGGACAGACCACAATAGAATCACATTACTTTACTTAGGCAGATAACAACTTAAACACAAAACACATTTGGCTTTTCTTATCACCTAGGCGTCTGCTTTCTGAGGGTGATTAAACAATGGACTGTTTATCACTAACTTTAATGACAGTGCACAATAGCTGAGGCTAGTAACCTTGTCGTTCAAGAATAGTTTCTTAAAGCTGAACACAGTTAACTCCTTCAGTACTGACAGAAGGGTCTGTCACATCTACATAGCACACAATACAGTCTATAGACAACCTTTCTTACATTATAGTCCAGAAGTGACTAGGTTTGCCACAATGCTCCCCCAGAACCAAGCCGGCATACACAGTCTGATCCCAACGGATCGGCTTGGGGATGTCCGGGGAAGTACTCACAGATCACTTTTCAAGTTCAGTTTGTCTGGACAACCCGTTGGCGTTACCGTTTTGTTTCCCTGGGCGGTAATGGATTGTAAAGTCGAAGGGCTGCAGCGCCAAACTCCAGCGCAGCAGCCTGGCATTGTCCCCGGCCACACGGTTCAGCCACACCAACGGGTTTTGATCTGCGAGTAAGGAAAAAGGTTGTCCATACAGGTACGGCTGCAACTTTTTGAGGGCCCACACCACGGCAAGGCATTCTTTTTCGATGGCGGCGTAGCTTACTTCACGGGGCAACAACTTTCGGCTCAAGTAAGCTACGGGGTGTTCTCTGCCATCTGCTCCAACTTGGCTCAGCACTGCCCCCACTCCAAACATCGAAGCGTCTGTGTGAACAAGAAATCTTTTAGTGGGATCGGGTGCAGCAAGTACAGGCGCATTAGTTAGAGCAGTCTTTAGTTGTTGGGTCACCTCTGCGGTAAACTGGGTGCCCCTATCCGATATCTCCTGGGGGAACTCTACCCGGGAAAATATTTTTATTAAGGCTTCAACTACCGTCTCTGCATGGATGTTGGAGAGAGCAATGGCCTCGGGGTACCTAGTGGCGTAGTCCACCACGGTTAAAATGTACCTCTTCCCGGAGTGACTGGGCTTGGGTAGTCACAGGGTTAACATCAGCGGGACCCATGGGGGCATAGGCAGAAACAAGGGGGGCCCAAGTCATTTCCAAGGAGAACATCAGCAGGTAAGTCCTTCTTGACCCCCACATTCACAAGTCTAGCGCCCACTCCCCAATCCAAATGTACCCTGGCAACAGGTAGGCGGAACACAGTGCCCCCTGCTATCCTCACAGCCACAGTGTCTCCAGTGTGCTGTTTCTCAGACACCAAGTTCTCTTGAAGCAAGGTCATGGTAGCACCAGTATCCCGTAGACCACTGACCTCCTTCCCATTCACTTTAACCCGTTGCCGGTTATTCCGGTGGGCAGCTTGCACGGGGTCTGCTTCATGTAGGCTGCCCCAGCATTCTGGCGCCTCTACGTAGCGGGCCGCAGGCTGAGGATTATGTGTGATTCCGCCGGCGGGTCTTCTCCAGGACTGTGCTTGATTCGCTGCATTTAGGGGACACTCTGGTCTTTTGTGCCCTAGTTGCTTACATCCAAAGCACCGAATAGGTTGTGAGTAGCCCCGCGAATTGAACCGGGCTCTCTGAGGGTAGTTCGTGGCCGGAGGCCGTGTGGTATAGCGGTGCGCCGGGGGCTGGTAACTGGCAGCTGCTGGGGTGACTGGGGGTCTGTACTCCACTCTAGCAGTGAGCAATCAGTATACCGCTCCCCCTGCCCCTCGTACTGCCACGGATCCGCCAGTGTGTGCTGTATCCGGCACCAAATGGGGAGCTATCAGGGTTAAAGTAGCTCCCGAATCCCGAAGTCCCTGGACCTCCTTCCCCTCTACGGTCACCAGCTGGCGGTGATGTTGCCGGTTATCGGTGGCCCGGACCGACATCACCTCATGCAGAATTCCCAGGGGTTCCTCGGCTTGGGTGCTCAACACCTCATGAGTGGCTGGCTCCGTTTGGTAATGGTGAGCAGCCGCCCTTGGGGCCAGGTTCTGTCTGACCTGGTTCCAAGCTTGTCTGCTCCGATTTTGGGTGCACTC